>NC_056746.1:1123358639-1123588639 GCF_019279795.1 Protopterus annectens
AGTACATACAAGTGGATATGTAGGGTTACTAATATGTCTATTGGGAACTGTGTATGTCTTTCTGTATGCACAGCCCCTGTAGCTGTCTTCAGTGTGTTTATGTGATGGCTATACCATTTGTGCCCCTCTTCCACCCTGTGATCTCCCCAATTGTCAACCTAGTGCCAGCCCATACAGATGTCATCCACCATACAAGCACAGTTACACAGTTTCTAACACCAAGCCACTGTGGTGCAATGGTCTTTTCACTGTGTATAGTATGTTAATAGATGGATAGGTCATCTACTCTAAGTGTCACCTCCATGTGCATGTGTGTCTCAATGCATGTCCTCATGCAGCAGTGTGCGTGCATGTGTGTGAGATGTTAAGGGCCTCTGAACCCACCATTGCCAATCCTAACAGTCCCTGCAATTGTCACCTATTTCAATAGTAGTGGCAGACAGTGCCACACTACTGTACCGCTGTGCTATCTGTGTTATGTATCTAGCGCTATCATTCATAAGACTGTGCAGGCTCTGCTCAGCCCTTTGTCAGCTGCCCCGTGTACAGGACTATGACTCAGTGTGCACTACTAGCATGAGAGGCCAGAGATGCATATAAGATAGCAGACACATATGCTGGTGATTGTCAGGCTAGACTAATGCAGGCTGACCTGTCTCAGGAATACATACCCCGAACCTGTGATACGCAGTACCAGGCAAACCCTCATCAACTGCATGATGGTTTAGTGGATATGACAGAAATGGCAGGGGCAACAGGTGCTGATAGCTGAATCTGTTGCAGTGAATGTAATGGCTAAGCTGGTAAGGGACCTAATGCCAGTATTCAAGTAACCTCCTCTGTATGTGTGAGCCTGTGGTCCTACAAAACACCCAGGTGACATGTATGCAGGTTAGGTGGCTGTGTCAAGGGCATGTATGCAAGGTCATACTGTCTGCCACAATTTCCCCTCACAGACTATTGCGTGTAAACACACCTGGTAAACATGTACATGTACAGATGTACCTTGGCTATGAAAAGGTCACTGTGTTTCCACTCTGCCTTACTTATCATTGCTACTGTCAGCAGGCCCACAGAAAGCATGATACACAGACACCTGGAATACAACCAGAATACAATATGTGACACTACAGTCAGTCAGAAGTACTACAGCAATAGTGCATCATGGCTAACAAGGTACATAACCTCAATGTGTACCCATAACTACTGCCAGCAGACATCACCTTACACAGCATGACATTGCTACACTGTACCGTAGTCACCCTGTGCATCAGATCCATATGAGCGTGTCCGTGCATTGATGGTATGGATAACAGGGTTGTGGAACATGTATCTTCACATGCACAGGGTGTGGTGTTGAATTGACAGAGGCCTAAGTTGAGCCATGTGGCTGACATCATGTGTGTGCGTGTGTGTGTGTGTGTGTGTGTGTGTGTGTGTGTGTGTGTGTGTGTGTGTGTGTGTGTGTGTGTGTGTGTGTGTGTGTCTGGAGGTGTGATGTTCAACTGGGTCATATAGAGGAGCTGTGTATATCTAGTGGTGACTGGCCTGGGATAGGGATGTGTGAGTGTTCATCTGCACACCTCCAAGCAATGTGGATGCCTGACACAGAGCTATGTTGGACAGCTGTGGACCATACATGCATGTACGGTTCACTGTCTCCTGGCAGGGATGAAATAACTGTTTCTGCCAGAAGAATAGCTGACACCACAAGCCCCAAGGACAGATGCAGTACTACTCCCTGATGGTGACTGCTGTCTGCTGGACCCATGTCCCTGATGGGACTGGCCAGGACAACATGCCTATGACCTGCTCCGGTGTGGTGTGGACAGCACCCTCCCTTCAGTAGTGCTGTTGGTACTGCCACTTCGGGATTGTGAATGTGCACAGCCATGTGGGCTAACAGCTGATCATGTCGCTGACCTACATCCACCTGGCCAATGCCCTACTCCCACTACATACTCAAACACAGACATTGCACGGTCGAGCAGTGACAATGTCTCACCTCACTGTCTATCCACAGCATTGACAAGATGATGTATGGCATGACAACTGCCATAGAGGTCATCACTCATGGCAGGGGGCGCTGCATTCATGACCCTGGGCATCTGTCTGGTGTTGCAGTCAGGACGTGATGTACCTCCATGATGGAACATAACATGCATCTGGTGACACCTGCTGTGGCACTTGCAACAGGAGCTTGATGGGCAGCAGTCCTCTGTTGAGTACCCTTGTCCATCTGCTTGAGTGTGACCGCACCTGCTCTCTACCTATGGCTGGTTTCTACACTCACACTCACCATGCTCAACACACTAGCCTGTTCCATGCCACCACCCTTAACCTGTCCATTATCCATGGCTGCTGGGAAGTGGGCATGTGGGGGCATACTGACTGTGTGCAGGGACTTGGTGGGTGAAAATAGGATTCTAAACAATGGCAAAGATCCAGGCACCGACAACCCCACCTGTGCCTCACTATGACCACCATCATCATGAGAGTCTGCTAAGACACTGATATCAGGTTGTTAGGGGGAGGAACACCAACCTCTGTGTTCCCCTGCAAGGGGAACACAACATATGTAAATTAATACCCTGCAGTATTATGTTTGTTGATACACACACACACACACACACACACACACACACACACACACACACACACACACACACACACACACACACACACACACACACACTCCTGGTACAGTCTGGCACAGCTGTGACACCTAAAGGCCCTTCAGGGCAGACCTTATGGTAGTTCTGTCTGCCACAATCCATATCTTTCAATGCTACTGTAAGGCCCACAACAAAGGGTGACAAATCCTACTGTGTAATGGGCCTAGTAGCAGAATGCTTACTGTGGCCAAGACCAAGGCTATTGGTGTGAGCTATACAATGTCACCAAGTGCATATGCATGTACTGTAGGAGCTGATTTACTGCTATACATACCACACACAATGACAAGGTGTAACAACATGTGATGATAAGTGATGAGGGGACAATACTATACACTATCACTACAGTACATTCACAGTTCAGACTCACAGGGATTCATTTTAGACAACATTGCAGGACAATCTGCTATACATACAGGAAACTTGTAAAGTACTAGGCACATAGTCTCATAAGATGATACCAGGATTTTGGCCCTGATTCCCTCATACCCCTGGCCCATACTTTTGCCCATGCCCTTTCAAAGCCAGCACATGTGTCCCCTGTCCAGCTGGGACACACATGGGATCCCAGGGGTGTCTCATCCATTTCCCATTCAGTCTTCCAAATTATTCTTCAAGAGGGCAATACATGTACTCTGCTAGCCACGGGGAGGGAGTGTATTTTACAGACAGTGTATTTTGTGGGACACTACACTATCCTGCCAACAAGTACTATAAACATCACAAACCAGGTACATGCATGATGCATGAGTGTGATTTGTCTTATAGATATGCAGAAATGCCATCAAGGCTGATTTGGGCATGGTCTTGTATGCCAGACACAGGTCACCTATCATCAGTCTGTGAGACTGTGTATAGGGACAGGGCTTTCAGCCTACCTGCATATGATAAGTGTTGTGGACCCTGGAATTGCCTAGTCAGGAACCACTGGGGTCTCTGCAACTGCTGAATTTGCTTGGCAAGGTACATGCCAAAGGAGCTTTTCTACTTGGCAATGCATCTGATAAGGGTGGAGTACAGGAATGTTGTGGCCTCCTGGTTCCCAGATGACATACCCATATTTGTGAGGTGGGCCATGTAGACAGCCTTCCATGCAATGGTGCCCACATGGTGAGAAACTGTCAGGTTGCTACCAACCTTGGTGCACCAGTTGCCTCACACCTGATTGTATGATCAGTACATTATTAATGTCATAATTAGTGAGGATGACATCTGCCACAGCAGGGAGAATGATGCCTCTCCTGATATTCAGTTTGTGGAAATGCTTCTTGCACCAGTCATTAATTGGGTGAGGGCCTCTTGGGGGATGCTCACATCAGTAGGGGAATGTAAGACTGTGGCCAGGTTGCAAGCATCTGTACACCTGGTCAGCCAAACACCACTGCTTTTGTCCTGTACCTGAGATACATATACCTCAAACAGCAGAGCCCCCTAGACCGATCCTTGGGGTACACCACTTTGGAAGACTCTACTACTAGAGGTGGGTTCCACTACTTTGACCAAGTGGATACTATCATTGGGCCAGTTAGCTACCCATCTGGTAACATACAGGTTGGTGCCTAGCTGTGTAGGCGTATGTATCCTGGCCACCTGGGGATTATTGTGAGAGAATTGGGCTAGGTGAAGGTAGGTATTGTTCACCATCTTCCTCTCATCCTTGTGTTTGTTGACCACTTCAGAGAGGTCAGCCAGGTTTAACAGGCCTGAACTCCCTATGAAAATACCATGCTATGTGGGCTCAGGCATTTTGATGTTGTCAGTGTCCTTGTTCATAATGTCCTTGATATTGCCTCCCATGCCCATGCAGAGCAAGCTAGTTAGGCTAATGTGCATATGATTGGCTGGATCAGTGAATTGCTCTGTATTTGTGTATAGGGATGATAGTGGCTGTCCTCTGTGCAGATGGGATGACACCAATGCTTAGGCTGCGGTTGACTACACTACAGAGTTTATCTGAGAGCCCTTGCCTCTGTTCATGTAGGATGCAGCCAGGGATGGTATCAGGCCTATTGAGACTTCTGTGTGTCGCCTTTGAGAGGGCATTATGGACCTGCTTCCTGATGATGAGGGGGGGGGCAGGTGCTGTGCATGCACATGTGTACCAATGAGGGGACAGGGGGTGATGTTTACACTTCACCTGTCTGCAGCCAGTTGCTTATATCTATGCCGTATGTGTATGTGGCGTTATTGACCACCACTACAGAGCAGATTTGTGTGTTGCCTCTGGGATTGCAGACACATATCTGGAAGGTTTAGTGATTGGCCTTGGTGGATGTGTCCAATTTGCACTCAAAGATAGCCTTAGGGTAATTCACCTGTGACCTTATTTGCTTGTGTAGACCAGGGTGACATTGCTTCCCGTAAGGCACCTGTTCTTTCTTGGCCCTGTCCAGCAATTATTTCCACCTATTATGGTATTTGTGTATTGCTGGTGTTCACCATGGATGTTCACCCTACCTTGAGGGAGATGATGTTGTCCTGTCAGGTATTGCTGAGTCCATACAGCTATGCAGGTGCCCACATAGTATTGTGGTATGGGCCTGGACACTACTGCTATCTCCAATTGATGGAACATTGGCTGTAATGCTACTTCTGTCTGCTTTGAGGAGATTTATAGTCATTTGTGTAAAGTTAATTTTGTTTGATCCTGACAGGGGTGGGACAGGGGATATGGTGACCTGAACAGTCATGGCTATGTGGTCAGACCTTACCTGGTGACCTGAACAGTCATGGCTATGTGGTCAGCCTTTATCAAGGAGGATGACACTGTAGGAGTGCTACTGTGGCTACTCATGTTGGTTAGGACCAGGTGCAGGTTATTTCTACCTGTCACAGGAGTGCTCACCAGCTGATCAACTGCACTGCCATTGACAACGCCGAAAAATCTCTATGCAATCATGTTCATGTGGCATAGGTGACGCGCACTATGGTTAGGTAGTTGAAGTCGCTCAGGAGCAGAGTAGAATATTGACTCCTGACAGATTCCAGTAAGTCCCAATAGTTGTGATGGGTGTCCATAGTCATGGTTGGAGGCTTGTAGCTAGGTATGATTTGAGTAGGTGTTTTGTCAACTGTTAACTGCACTCAGGATGTCTCCCATGTGTCATGTTGTTTGGCCAGCCTGAAGATGTGTATGTGTATGTTATGCTCAACACTCCACCTCCTGTGGCTTTGCAGCCCTCCATTTGGGGTCTAAACGTATGAAGGAATGAGTAACCTGACAATGTTAGTATGCTCTCCACAGCTACAATGCAGGTGTCAGTGACTGCACAAATGTCAGCATCCTACAGGACAAGGTACACCTGCATTGACATGGGTTTCATGTTAAGACACCTACCTCCTGTTAGAGCAATGCATCTGCACAAGGGCACACGTCACTGGTGGGCAAATGCCAGAAAATAGTGTCACTTTATGAATCTAGCTGAAACACACATACCTGCCAGCAAAGACGGTGTCACATTCACAGGCCTGCTCTACAGGATATGGCTTCTGACAATCAAATGTATGCTATTATGTTATGACTTCATTTTTTTAATGGGTTGCCAGTGATGTGCCAGACAATACACAACTATATGAGGCATTGACTACAAATAAGAGACAGACATGTGGTCAGTCTGCAAAACTCTGGACAGTGGTCAGGTATGGGCTCAGTATATAACATACAGTTCAACACACACATCTGTGCCTGTTGTGTACTATGCACATACTCTACATAGGTCTCTTACATTTGTAGGACAAGCATATGTATCATAGTAGCATTCACAGGTGACATATGAATATGTACAACATCCCAGGTAGCTGGCCTAGCAGTGTCACACTCAGAATTGCACAACAGATACTCCAGTAGTAGTTATACATGAGCTGACTTTTGCTGGGGTGACTCAGGGGCCAGAAATGTAATCCATGTCAATGCAGACAGGGCAAGCAGGAATGGCCATAGGTGCCAGATAGCAGCATGTGAGTCCAGCAGGTCTTGTTGTGACCTAGTGTTTAATGTCCTATTTGACATTATAGCATCCCCCTTCTGCATTCCATTACAAGCTTATGTGATTGACATACCTGTTATAGTGCTGAAGAGTTTCCTCAGAATACTGCAAATGGTTAGGTTTGTGTAGTCACAGTCTGTCTTTGTGTAGATGGGTTCAGACTTGTGTTGCATAGACAGCAGCTTACCTTTTGTAGGTAATACTCATGAGCAGTTGATGGCCTGCGCACCAATCGGGGTCTCCCACTTGCTACTTGCATTTAGAGCAGCTGTGTTGTCTTTCCATTAGCCAATGCCATAGCAACACAGTGCTATAATTAAGTCCTTCATGTGGGCCTTGCCCCTTTTCCTTGCCTGTGAGGAGAACATTATGGAGGTGTGGGAGCTACAGCTTCACAAACAGTAGGTGGAAATACCTCTCAGGGCAAGACATGTGGAGATGGCCAAACAACATGGGGGACAAAGCTTCAGAACTGGTTAAAGATTGTAAGTATTGCTGTTACACACATAGATGATTGTATTTATCCATTAAGCAATATTTTTTCTTATTGATCATAAACATGTTGGTAACACATATAAACTTACACCAACGGCATGATCCACATTTAAACATCCCACAATGTGGGCGGTGACATTTATAATTTACTGTTTCAAGGATAGTTTTTAAGTTCCTACCTTTTTTAAAAATTACAAGAGGCCTTTCACCCACATAATTTCTTGTTGTACTATCCTCGACTAAAAAGTACCAGTTCTTGAAAATGATATCTCTCAAAAAGGGAGCATCCTTAGAAAAAGTGGTAATAAAACCCAAATTTCCAAAGTTATTGTTATTTTCATGCTCAAATTGCTGGGTTAAAGGAATCAGTGTGTTAGGTGGATCCATAATATCATTAACACACTCAAGATTCTCATTTCCAGATGAAATAACATAACTTAGAATTGGTTTAAAGTAACCATATGTTCTTTTAGATGTAACCTCAAAAATGAGTTCATGCAATAAGTTAATAGGGTAACCTCTTTTCATAAACATGTCCCTTAATAAACTACACTCATCCAAAAAAATCTTCATCTAAAGTTACCATCCTAGATGCCCTAACTACTTGTCCCTTAACAACTCCCTTCTTCTGATGGAGGGGGTGGCAGCTAGAAAAATGGAGGAATGCATTTGAATAAGTGGGTTTTCGAAAAATCCTAGATGTAAATGTGTGTAAAACAAAATATTTGACTAATTTTACATCTAAAAATGAAGTCTCTTTTTCTTGAAAGTCCCAAGTGAAATCCAAGAAATCAGTAAAATCAGTAACTTTTTCAATAAATGATGCTGCGGAATGTCTATCACCCTTCCAAAGAATAAAAATATCATCCAAATAACGGGTATATAAAGCAGCCTTACTCTGGAAAACAGGGTCTTTAAATAAAAAATGTGTTTCCCAAAATGCCATTACTGTATTGGCAAAGGTTGCACCACAGGGAGATCCCATGGCTACACCTGTTTGTTGCAAATAGAATTTAGATTCAAAAAGGAAATAATTGTTAGCTAAAACAAGTTCCAGTAAGTATATGACCAAATCAATAACATGCCCATCCATTTTCTGGTCCAACATAAAATCCCTAACCCATTCACATCCAAGGTCTTGTGGTATACAAGTGTACAAGTCACAAACATCGATGGTAAAAAAAATTAAAATCTTCATGAAAAGGAAAACTATTTAAAGAATCCAAAAAAGCCCAGGAATCCTTGCAAATTTGTTTTTGATTTTTTAGTAAATCTTTTAGTTTACAGTCAATGAATCTGACACACCCATAAGTGATAGATTGCCTACCATCAATGATCGGACGAAAAGGGGGTTTATTTAAATTCTTATGGACTTTTGGCAACCAAATAATGTAGGAATAACTGGGTGTGTAATGTTAAGAAAATTAAATAAGTCAATGTCAATGTGGCCTTCAATGAATAAGTCATTAATGAAACCTTTAAGTTTACGATAGGCTCCATTAATTTCATTAAGAGAAAAGCATACATAAGCTGCACTGTCATAAACAAGCAACATATTAGTTGTATTATCAGCCTTATCCATAAAGGCCAAACCACCCCCTTTATCTGGTTTACATATTTGTATGTTAGCAAACTTTAGGCTATTCAAAGCATCTTTTTCCTCGAAAGTAAGATTGTCATCCAAAGAATTAACTGGATAATGTACATTTAATAAACTTCTAAAGTCATTCTCACAATTTTTTTCAAAAAGTGAAATAGAAGGATGTAAGGGTGGGTTAAAAATGCTAGCCACTTTGAAATCTTTAATAAGACTAGGAGTATTACCAAACATCACATTCAAATTTAATTTTCTAGTAAAAGTCTTTAGGTCAATCAAGGACTTAGCAATATTGCTCCTAAATGCATGAACGAATGAAAGACCTTTTGCCAAAATGTCCACAAGCAATGGGTCAGGTTCAAAAGAGGAATAATTAAAATTTTTAAAGTCCTTGGTAGCATCCACTGGCAATGGAGTAGAGTTAGAGGTGTTTGTAGTTGTAAAACCCTGATCCTGCGATCCTAGGGCAACCCTTGAAGTTGTAGCCTTGCTCTGGTAACCGGACATCCAGTGGAAATGTCGTGAATGCTAATTTCGTGAACAATGAATGTGATAACTCTGTAAGTACTGTTTCAGCTTTGCCCTGCTTGAATGACTGACTTAAAGAGCCGGCAAGCTTTTTAAACAAAGTTACTGTAGAAACACAAGCAGGGCATTCTTGTGAGAACGAGAACACCATAATTAACAACTTAAAAATATTTGACATTAAATTGTTTAAGTTTAAAAAGCTTCAGATTGAAATTCAGTATCTTACTGAATGTATCAAAAGGAAGCAGGTCCCAAAGGGACTTCAACAGTGGCGTTTTCCCACTGGTATTATTTTAAACTCAACGTTCCACAAAGAATTGTTGAACTTATTTGACCAACAAGGACTTGAATTCATTGAATGTTTGTTAAAAAATTATCAGAAGCAAATAGACTGTTTACAGAACGAACTAACAGACTTGGATAATGCTATCAGGTCGGAAAAGGATTTTCAAAGATACAAATTTGACTTTTTATGCATTTTTTCTAGTTTAGATAATGCATTGAACAAAATTAGAGAGAATAAAATTAAAAAATGGAACAGGGATTTGCAAGCATATAACAAGGGTTTGGCTTACCCCTTGCCCCCTTCTAACCCTGTGAATGATGTAAGGAATAGTGCAAGTGTAATTGTTGATGTTTATGGCGATGATTCTCATTTTGAACTTGATAATAATTGTATTGACCACAATAATGTTGACAGTATGAATAGAAATATCGGCTCTCCGGTTAGAAGGAGTGAAAGGCTAGCTAATAGGAATGCCAATAGTGATTCTAGTTCTAACTTTCACCAACAGCAGGGTTTTCAGAAACAGAGGAATTCAAACAACGCAGGGCAGCAACGTGCCCCTCGTTTTCAGAATCAGAAGAAAAGGAAGTTTCAGAACAGGAGGAAGAGATAACCTCTTTGGGTCCTTGTGGTGAAATTTCAGATGGGACTCTTAATGTAGTAGATTCTGTGACTGTTATAACTAATGCTACCAAGGACTTTAAAATTTTTAATTATTCCTCTTTTGAACCTGACCTATTGCTTGTGGACATTTTGGCAAAAGGTCTTTCATTCGTTCCTGCATTTAGGAGCAATATTGCTAGGTCCTTGATTGACCTAAAGACTTTTACTAGAAAATTAAATTTGAATGTGATGTTTGGTAATACTCTTAGTCTTATTAAAGATTTCAAAGTGGCTAGCATTTTTAACCCACCCTTACATCCTTCTATTTCACTTTTTGAAAAAATTTGTGAGAATGACTTTAGAAGTTTATTAAATGTACATTATCCAGTTAATTCTTTGGATGACAATCTTACTTTCGAGGAAAAAGATGCTTTGAATAGCCTAAAGTTTGCTATCATATGAATATGTAAACCAGATAAAGGGGGTGGTTTGGCCTTTATGGATAAGGCTGATAATACAACTAATATGTTGCTTGTTTTGGACAGTGCAGCTTATGTATGTATTTCTCTTAATGAAATTAATGGAGCCTATCGTAAACTTAAAGGTTTCATTAATGACTTATTCATTGAAGGCCGCATTGACATTGACTTATTTAATTTTCTTAACATTACACACCCAGTTATTCCTATATTATTTGGGTTGCCAAAAGTCCATAAGAATTTAAATAAACCCCCTTTTCATCCGATCATCGATGGTAGGCAATCTATCACTTATGGGTGTTCCAGATTCATTGACTGTAAACTAAAAGATTTACTAAAAAATCAAAAACAAATTTGCAAGGATTCCTGGGCTTTTTTGGATTCTTTAAATAGTTTTCCTTTTGATGAAGATTTTAATTTTTTTACCATCAATGTTTGTGACTTGTACACTTGTGTACCACAAGACCTTGGATGTGAATGGGTTAGGGATTTTATGTTGGACCAGAAAATGGATGGGCATGTTATTGATTTGGTCATATACTTACTGGAACTTGTTTTAGCTAACAATTATTTCCTTATTGAATCTAAATTCTATTTGCAACAAACAGGTGTAGCCATGGGATCTCCCTGTGGTTCAACCTTTGCCAATACAGTAATGGCATTTTGGGAAACACATTTTTTATTTAAAGACCCTGTTTTCCAGAGTAATACTGCTTTATATACCTGTTATTTGGATGATATTTTTATTCTTTGGAAGGGTGATAGACATTCTGCAGCATCATTTATTGAAAAAGTTACTGATTTTACTGATTTCTTGGATTTCACTTGGGACTTTCAAGAAAAAGAGACATCATTTTTAGATGTAAAATTAGTCAAAAATTTTGTTTTACACACATTTACATCTAGGATTTTTTTGAAAACCCACTTACTCAAATGCATTCCTCCATTTTTCTAGCTGCCACCCCTTCCATCAGAAGAAGGGAGTTGTTAAGGGACAAGTAGTTAGGGCAGCTAGGATGGTAACTTTAGATGAATATTTTTTGGATGAGTGTAGTTATTAAGGGACATGTTTATGAAAAGAGGTTACCCTATTAACTTATTGGATGAACTCATTTTTGAGGTTACATCTAAAAGAACATATGGTTACTTTAAACCAATTCTAAGTTATGTTATTTCATCTGGAAATGAGAATCTTGAGTGTGTTAATGATATTATGGATCCACCTAACACACTGATTCCTTTAACCCAGCAATTTGAGCATGAAAATAACAACAACTTTGGAAATTTGGGTTTTATTACCACTTTTTCTAAGGATGCTCCCTTTTTGAGGTATATCATTTTCAAGAACTGGTACTTTTTAGTCGAGGATAGTACAACAAGAAATTATGTGGGTGAAAGGCCTCTTGTAATTTTTAAAAAAGGTAGGAACTTAAAAACTATCCTTGAAACAGTAAATTGTAAATGTCACCGCCCACATTGTGGGATGTTTAAATGTGGATCATGCTGTTGGTGTAAGTTTATATGTGTTACCAACATGTTTATGATCAATAAGAAAAAATATTACTTAACGGATAAATACAACTGCAACACAAGAGGGGTGGTCTACTTGTCATTATGTCATAATTGCCCGTCTTTCTATGTTGGCAAAACTGATAGGGTTTTTAAAAATCGAATTTATGAACATTTTTACGCCATTTCTAAAGCAAATATTACAAATGCCCTGGCTAGACTTATTTTGGCCTTTCCCACACATGAATTTTGTTTTTTAATCATTGATAGGGTTGTTGAAAATATTAGGGGAGGTCCGACTTCCTTGCAACTTGAGGAGAAAGAACTTTTATGGCAACTTAGGTTGAACGCTTCAGTTTCACCTTGATTGAATGACACTATTTCTATCATGAGTGTTTTGAAACTGAAGTCTTTATGTAGATAACATTTATTATTGTATTTTTGTAGTCAATTATTTAAATATTCTAACTTCTATATATATTTTATGCATATATTTGTAGTGTTTAGGATTTTATTTAAAGTTTTGTTCAATGGGTCTATTGTGTAGTTGGATATCTTATTTTGAGGCATGTCTTTTATTTTGATGTTTAATGGGACTTTTATTGTGACTTTTTTCTTTGAATGAGAAATGATGTCACTTCTTGAATGCTTATTTAAATGGTTTATTTCATGTATACGTTTGTCTGAAGAAGTTTATATATTTTTTAAATGAAAGCGCTAACTTTATATTTATTTCTGTGTCCAGAGTTGTATTTTCTCCTTACATATTTCATATCCTTCAGGGATGTTATGTTACAACAGACCCTGTAACACCAGCAACTGCTTCAGTTTCTAACACCATTATTTGAGATATGTCCCTCTTTCTGTCCCCCGTCCCCCAAGTATGTCATGCTTTGTCCAGATGTCTTGCAGTAAGAGGCTCAGAGGTATGGTATATTATTATTTAGTGACTGCACTCATGGTATCATCCCAGTGACTTAGCAGACTCCTGGAAGTAGTATGTGGCAGTGGCCATAAATATGGTCCCACACCCTGGACATTCTGTGGAAACCTGTACAGTTTAGAGTTATGTATGTCTGGCCATTGTTAACAGACTGACAAGACTGTGCAGCTGTGTTGTGTGTAAATGTTTGTTGGGCTGATCATAGCTCCTTTTCCATCTGACTGTGCATGCTACTACAGTTGCTGGTGGTCTATCAGGTGTATATGTTTGTAGGGGCAGACTGGGAAATGTCCTGTAACACCTCAGGATTCCAAGTAGACTGTGAGCTTGGCCAGTATATGTCGGTGTAGTGTGTAACTGGCAATCAGCATATGTTTGTTCAAGCAGTCGTTCTACTCTAGAGATCATTTGAGGTACTGGTATGTTGCTGTCACTGTGGTGGAAATGGTTGTGGGTGGACATTTTTTCACCAATACCTGCTTTTCCCAGCAGTTTCATCCCTGTAGTGCATGTTTTATTTGGAAATGCATGGGCAATTCCCCAGAGCTGGTTTGGGATAGTGTTGTGTTGGTCTTACTGTGGTTCAGATGGTGCTGGGTGAAATGGTTGGCAGGTCTCACTGTTTTTTTCTTCTGTTACATGACTGCAGTCATACCTCTCCACTGTCCAGATGTTTAGACACTGTCCAGATGCGTGGCTCATATGTTTGGTCTGTTCACCATAACAGATGTGGGTTTCTGAGAAATCATTAAGATGATGTGAGCATTGACATCAGTAAATAATGACATTCATTTGCATTTCAGACCTAGAATCTATCAAGAATTATATGTTAAATCAAACCATGCTACTCTATCAGTCTCCTATGCATATAATAGCCATATTTTAAAAATGTCACTATTGTTTGCCCTCTATCACCCTGGCTTGTCAGGCTTTTTGCAGATATCTTGCAGTAACAGTTTGGTTATCTATATCTATATATATGGTATTGGATCTGATGAAGTACCTATGTGTATGAAAGCGCTTATCCTGTTTTTACAGTCTTTATTTTATATAGTTTTTATTAAAATTGTTGCTTGTACTTCTCTGTCTAGCCAGCTTTTTTCTTTATTTCAGTGTTTTTGACGTTTGCTGGTTGCTCTCCTTTTTTGCATTGTAGTTTTACATATATATATATATATATATATATATATATATATTTATACTTGTATTTATATATACATATACATGCATATAAGAGTACTACATATATATATATATATATATATATATATATATATATATATTTTTTTTTCCCTTATGTGAAATGACTGTAGTACATGATATGTTTGCAAAAACATTACAAATTCCTACAGCTCAAATGGTGTAGAAGTACATTGCTGGATTGTAGTGACCAGGGTTCTGGGTTCAAGGTTTGGAAGTGATGCCTTTTTTCATTACTTTTAAATTACCAGAATACATGATATGCTTGTAAAAACATTACAAATTCTCACAGTGCATATGGTGTAGTGATACATTGCTGTGATTGGAATGCACAGCATCCTGGGTTTGAAACTTGGCAAGGCTAATTAGTTTGTTGCTGGGCAGATCAAGGGTTGATGGAGTCAGAGTTATTAAGGGTGCTTTTAAGCGGGTTTGCGTAGTTTTGTGCTGAGCTAAGCAATGCTAACAGATGGTTAAGCCCTTTTAGCTTCACTTTGCACCACTTACTCCTGCTTACACCCACGCTAATTTTCATTAAGAAAAAAGGGTGATAGGAAAGTGGTGAAATGGGGACAAGCAGTTAGCAAAACATTAGGAAAACCAACTAGGGATGTGCAGGATGGGTGTAGGAAAGGACCATAGCTCTACATTTCTTCTGCAGCAACCCTTATGAATAATGTGTAGAATTTGGAATTTACAGCCCTACATTCCACAGGGAGGGGTGTTGGTGACAGACATTTGTAGAATAATTTGTGGGTAGACTAATTAATTTAACTGTACATGGGGTGAAATGTAGAGCTATGTATAGCTCAATTATTTTTTTGTGGGACAGATGGGTTTTTTTTAGTTGAGAGTAGGATGCTAGGGAAGTGATGTAGGTATGTTTGGGGAGGTAGGTTTTGGCAGGATAGGTAGCATTTGCAGACAGCCAAGGCACACAAGACAGCATACAGGGATGGTATATGACACATGAGGGGGATAAACACCTTGGACAGGGATAGTGGTTGGAAGTCAGAGGCCCATGAGCCCCCAAATGGATATAGTGGGATTGAGGTTCCCACCCATGGTTAGTCACCACTGCACCTTCACGGCCCCAAAGGTGGCTATGTTGAGGGCTGGACAAGAGGGGCAGCCTGCCCCTTGAGGTGCACCAGGTGGCCCTCCATCTGGTGCAGCTGCCCACCCAACTCATAGCGGATGATGCTGTGCACCATACACCAGAACACTCTGCGGGCGATGGGCTCCTCTCCACACCCAGGGGGATAAGACTCATACCCTGAGGTGGTTCCACTCAAAGGTGGTGTAGGACCAGCAGAAGAGGATGTTCTGGGTTGGGTCTCAGATGTACTGGGGCCCAGTGCCACGGCCAGATGGGGTGGGACAGGTGGATCTGCCAGGATCTGCCTTCCCAAATGTGCTATGATGTTGTTGTTTTCCCAGATATATTGGTTAGTCATGAACAACACATTGCAAAATTAGTAATAACAGCATGCATGGGTGATCCCATTAATCCCAACAGATCTGAAACAGTTGCATAGCAAACAGAACACATGCATAAATGGAACAACAGTAAGCATTTTAACAACATGCAAGTTACATTGACTGCAACAGGCCACCAGTAATGGTATTTGAACAAGGTATGTAATTATGCAACCAATGAAATATATGAAGAATAATGGAACACGTGTCCCAAAAATAGGTTTTGAGAACAACATTCCCATAGTATATGAATAATAATTATTTATGCAGATTATGGGTGGGGGATAGAATATGAAGTCCATTAATGACTGTATCAGCTTCTATCTTTCACAGCAGTACTGCTCAATACTCTACAGGTCTACATCCACCTATGGCCCATAACTTCTGTGGCATATACATACCCGTTAGACTGTCAACCTGTAATGGTATGGACAGACTGGGTGAACTGTGGTTACATTATTTTAGGGGGCTTTTACATGTAAGGGTTATATACTTGACAAAGAAGGGGTACCCTGCAATGATGTTGCATGAGTCTGCTACTAACATAGTTAACCTGGGCTTATATCTGTGTCCAAGGTGATTGGCAGCAGTGACCACTAGCCATGACAGCGTGACACTTGAGAGACATGTATCTGGCAGAGGGTGCGGTATATGTACCTATCCTGCTGTCATTTGCAGGCATGGGGTTGGACAGTGAGACAGTTGTATACGGTGTATTGTTATACCCTTCATACAGCTACTACAAACATTTCATTACCTGTAAGACCTGTGGAGAAAATATTGGTTACCACTATCTGACTGTTTCTACAAATATTCCACATTTCTTGAGTGTATATATGTACATATCTCAGAACCATTTCCTGGATTTGAACCATGTTTGCGTGTACTAAAATGAACTACAAAGCTGTTTCTCATCACACTGGGCTACTGGGGAACTGCTGTTGCTTCTTTGACCATTTTCCGTCTGATACTCTGTGGGTTAGCAGTCTGGCCTTGTAATCCTGAGATTCATGCATGACAGATAGCTATTGTACTGTGTAGTAATCTTTTGAAATTATACAATCTGGAAAACAAAGGTTAACACAAGGCACTGCAGCAGGGTACATACTATAATACATTTGACATTAGTATTCAGGGTTCGGATCTTAGTGCATAACATATGTCATATTTCATGTATATCCTGATTTACAGCTCCACAAGCTACTGTTTTGCATACTAGCTGATTCTCAGAACAACCTCTGTTAATTCATGCTGTCAAAGCCATATTTTCTGTGTAGAACCTGTACACATTCTATTTCTACAACAACATACTAGAATAAACACAGCAGTTGGTGGTTTGGGTTTTTATTGTAGTTATATGACACAGTGCTCTACTACTGCATATGCCATAGATGACTGTTAGTCTGGTAAACATTTATTTAATCGTTTCACACAGAACACAGTAAACAATTTACTCCTTCTTATTTATTTCAATATATACTGATAGATAGATCTGTACTCACCAGGCTGTTGGCACATCCTTGTCAGTCTGTTGGCATGTGCCTCAATGTTCATAGCCCTCTCGTATGTAGCTGTAGGGATGAGAAACAAACATTATGCATACCTGTCTATGACATACTCAGACTAGAATTTTGTACACCTATATCTGGGATACTTACAAACTGCTGGAGCATGCCGGTCCTGAGCATATTGGATCCATTGGGCCAAGAGCTCCCCTTCCTATGCTTTAGGTTGGCATAATGGTGCCGTACCTGCTCACTAGTTTGGGGGATTCCAGTGTCACTGGTGAGGTCATGTGCCAGACAGTCCTAGGCCTCTGCTTTGTACTGAGAGCCCTGGTACTGGCCCTGCAGCAGTCTGTCATCATGGTGTTCTATGAGGAGTCCAGCCATGACCCTGGATTCAAGGATGCCTCAGTGCTGTTCCCAAAAGTGTGCTCCCTCTCAAACACCAGACATGTTCCTGCAGAGATCAAATTAAACAGGTTATGGCTGTATTCCTGCCTGCATGGTTTAAATAAGGGCATATTCCCACACTTTGCTGTCATTGGACCATTTTGAAAATGCTAAGCTCAGCTAGGCTGTGCGCAAATCTGCTAAGCTGGGTTGAACAGTGCTTAAATGGGTAATTGCTGAGCATTGCTTAAAGGTGCACAAATCCATTTAGCTGAGCTGACTGCTGCTTAGAATTCACATTTAAGCAATGCTTACTAAGTATAGCTGAGCACTGCTAACCATTGCTCAATTTTCATTTTAAATAAATATCATGATAATGACTTCATTAATCATTACTGACATATTAGTAAGTGTATGTGATTTACTTTACATGACATCCCTCTATGTGCTTTCATTACATTACCATGGGGTGTGACTATACTGTATGTGACATGTGTATACATGGGTGATTTCAAGTTACATGTTATGTGTGTGTGAGCAAAACAATATATAAAACATAACCATAAATTTATGTTTGTGTGTTTGTGTGTGTGTGTGTGTGTGTGTGTGTGTGTGTATGTGTGTGTGTGTGTGTGTGTGTGTGTGTGTGATGTGAATATATGTATGATATTAATGTAGGCATCTACATGTCACTGTGCATGTAAGACAATTTGATTGTGACATGCGGAAATGTATCTGTGCCTGAACACAATATGCAGCTAACATTTACACTGTAGTTTACTGAGACGGTAAATCTTACTAAAACTGGAGGTGTCATTAGTTAATCATTTCCAGATTTGCTGTGCTCTGCATGTTCCAGAGGCAATTCTGCATGTCCAAACATTACATTTTGCATAGTGATAACATAATCTTACATCAATAGATACTCACAGTGTGTCATCGTATACTATTGGCATGTATTAATGTTGAGTATCATGATGACTAGATTTACTGTCATTTTACTGAAGTGCACTCAGTCGAATGATCATATCATCAATTCACTTCCACAAAACGTTTAATTGCCAAATTGTGATATAGCTGAAATACATAACAAATTTGACCTAGGAACAACAATTAACATGGGCCGAGATAGGGCCAAGATTTGTAAATCAGAAATATTGTAGTTTGACATTTTCACCATTCAAGTTTCAGACTTCGGTCAAAGTAGATTTGACTGAGTGCACTTCAGTAAAATGGTAATAAACCTGCTGACTATATACCTCGTGAGCTAGAATTCACAGCCTTGAGTATGGCATGTACTAAAAGCTCCCATATCTAATTGCTAGCTCAGTGTTTTGCTGCAATTCATAGGGCTGTTATTTCACTTCAGCAGGCTGTTGCCAAGTACCTCTACTAACAGTTGTTGCAACATAGTCCCCAGACGTATACACACCTGTATATTATGGTGTACTACGAACTAGACATGGCAAAGCTGCACTGATGCACTTTGATGTGCAATAGCCATATCATTATATGGTTCTTTATCTTCCATGTTCATTTTAAATGAAAATTTGTTCACACCTTTGGATTTACACATCAGAATGTTTACATCAAGCACTTATCCCCCAAACATGTCCACCTGTTGGACACCTGTGCATGGTATGAAGCAGGCTTTTTCTTGATTGTTCTATCATATTTGCAAACTATACTAACATATATGACACACCTAACAATTAATCCATCTGCTAAGAAATAAGAAATAAGAAATTTTTATGAATATTCATAGGCTTTAAGAGCATTTATACAATAGTTACATATATATACCTCTATGTGTTTTATATTTCTATACAGGCTAAAAATGGGTTAATGAATAATTAAACACAATTTATTTATTTTATTATATATGTATACATCTTCTGATGCATTTTAGATATCAATTGAGTATACTATGCTTGTACAATTGCACGCGTTTAAATAAGCGCATTTTAGTGGTTCCGTAATGTATCTTAAAATGCATTTTAAAATTTACTTTAAATGACTTAGCTTCCTTCAGTATTGACAGCATTTTTAAAGACTTAAACAATTGATTCTGATTTCAGTCTTATTTAATTAATGAATTGAGTGCTAATTGATTAATTTACTTTAATTGACTGGGTATATAGATCCTTGGCAAACTGCAATTTTATGTGAAGATCTGAAGAAGTGCACTTTGGTGCGTGAAAATGCTTGTCTGTCTTTTCTAATAAAGAAGTTCGTATATGGAATGTTGAAGTCTCCCTCATTTCTCCGGGTGTTGAATCCTGCAGTGTTTTTTCATCATACTACTTTCCTGCTTGACTGAAGAATTCTGTTGGAACTGTCTGGTATTTTTCTTCATTTGTCTTTTACCTTTTTACCGGAGGCTCCACACCATGGAGGGGATACCTATAGAACTCGACTACAACCCGGTAACCAGGGATAGTCAGCGTGCTTGGGAGAATCTCATTTACCCACGAGAAAATCCCTTACTATCCTTGGACTTACAGGTATCCACTGATATGCCAGCATCTACTAATGAAACCAATAATTTGACTGAATTTAACATATTACTGAAACAGCTTGAGAATGATATGTACAGATTACAATGATATTCCTGGCAACGCAAACATCTAGAGGCTTGCATACACTTCAAGGTAATACCGAGAGGTATGCGAGTGCTATGTATGCCGACATATGGTGAACAACACCCTACCCTTCTCAAAAAATGGCAAGACTTGAATATCAATATTGGTTTTAGCTACATCAACTTGTTACTTGAGTACTTTTTACCGATAGAACTGGAATTACAGAAGAAAGTGGAATTACTTCATAAAGACTTGTATGAGCGCTTTACCTCTAACTTTTACATGAGAAAACTTGAAAGCGTTCATTCTCAAATAAACATTTACAGTGAAAAACTAAAATTGATTAAGCAACGGAAGTTGTGCAGGGATCATAATGACTTTTCTTTAGGTAATATCTTTGCCTGGCCAAGGACACAATATGGTGTACATCCAGATGCAACCGCAAACATGGAAGGAGGAGTACATGATGTCATGACGTCAACAATGCATGCATCGGACCGAAATGGTCGGAACAAGGAGCGGAGTGAAGCGGAAGGTGTTTCTGGCTTTGTTTCAAATGAAAAGCTTCTGCCTAATATTTGTAGTGTAACGAATGCTGCTATTGATATACATACACCACCCACTAACCAACAGGCTCCTGGAGGGGCTTTTAGAGATGTCGAGCCAGTCGTCCGTCCTAAAATTGTCAATACAGAGGAGACACGTTTTTTACCATACCCCATAAAACAAACGAACTATGTGAGAGGTCGTTCGTTAAGCAAAGGCCCGAGGAAGAGAAAATTTTCAGAGGAGAGGTATGGACAGAGAAAAAACACAAGGAATTGAATTGTTTAGTGTTTGATTTCTCCACTAGTAATATTAATGAGACTGATTTGGCTGTGCTGAATAAAAGACTGGGTTTTAAACCTTCACAACCCAGCAAGATAAATGATGTACTGACTGATTTACGATTGTTTGGTAGGTTAGTTGCATTGAAAGCATATTTTTATAACAGTATGACATCGTTCGATACTGGGAATGCATACAGACTAAAAAAGAAAAGCAATTTTATTCCACCTATACCAAATAGTGTTGATTGCTTTATCAAAATGTGCGAAAATTATTTTTACAAATACTATTCGGAAGGTGGCACAAAGAAAAAGAAAAATAGATTCTATAATATGACTAGCTTGGAAGTTACTTCTTTAACGAAGCTAAAAGGTGATGCCACGTTAACTAT
The DNA here is from genome assembly GCF_019279795.1 of Protopterus annectens. Classification (NCBI taxonomy): domain Eukaryota; kingdom Metazoa; phylum Chordata; order Ceratodontiformes; family Protopteridae; genus Protopterus; species Protopterus annectens. The sequence continues at coordinate 1,123,380,116 of NC_056746.1, forward strand.
AAAACCAGCTGACAAAGGGGGTGGTATAGTACTTATGGATACGCTTGATTACATGGGAAGTATGTACATGTTATTAAATGATACTAAGACGTATAGTGTTCTGCTTGATACTGATGTGTCTAAGATCATACAGACTGTACACGATAATATTTATGATCTTTTAATGTGCAGACAAATTGATAAAGAAACATATGATTTTTTGGTTATTGACCTACCACTAATTCCCTGCATGAAAGGATTGCCTAAAGTACATAAAGAAGTATTCCCACTTCCAATGCGTCCTATAGTTTCAGGCAGGGGTTGGGTTACCTCAAACATATCCATATATTTAGAATCTATGTTAAGACCTATAGTTGACTCGATTCCCACAATCCTTAAGGATACTTATCAATTGTTAAATGACATTAAACGTCTTAATTCAGAACATACATTTATAGCAGAACAATGTATTCTGATAACTCTTGATGTCAAAAACCTTTTTACCAGCATACCAAATGGATATGGCATGCAAGCTATGAGGGAAGTATTAAATATCGACACTGATTTTGATACAAATGAACATATTTTATTATGTCATCTCTTGGAGATGGTTCTTGAGAACAATGTGTTTGTGTTTGCAGACAAGTTTTACTTGCAGCAATGGGGTGCTGCCATGGGCACCCCCGTTGCCAATACTTATGCTAATCTTGTAGTTTTTAATTGGGAGAAATATAATTTGTTCAATAACCATATTTACCAGAGGAAGGTCAGAATGTACAGAAGATTTGTGGATGACGTTCTGATCTTATGGGAAGGAACTCACGATGAGTTTAAGGATTTTTTAACACATTTAGAATCTACCACTGAATTTTTAAGGTTTACCATGGAATGGTCTAATACCCAGATTAGTTTTTTAGATATTAACATCTCTATTATAAATGGAAATAATTTAGGAACCACTTTGTACAGAAAGCCATGCTGGAAAAACACGCTTTTGCATTATAATGGTATGCATCCCAGACATGTCTTCCCGGGCATTGTCAAGAGCCAATACATCAGGATTAAAAGATTATGTGATAATGAAGATGTATTAATTAAGGAAGCAGACAATATGGAAAACCTATTTTTAAAAAGAGGTTATAATGAAAAATTAATACATAATGTAAGGAGAGATGTCCTTTCAACACATGAATATATAGATGATACAGGAGAACATCACAAGATGGTAACTAGTAACTGGAATACAAAAAGTTATAGATCAACTCAGAAAGACAACAGGATTTCCTACACTATGCAGTTTACGAATGACAGTATTGACCTAAAGAACATTATAATACAGAATTGGAAGATTTTAACTATGGATGGAATTATTAGAAATATTGTGGGTGAGAAACCAAAGTTCACTTATAATAACTCCCCAAACCTCAAACAACTATTATGCTTTAAAGAAAATAAAACAACATCTCTAGAACTAGATCATAATAAGACTATAGGGAGCTTCCCTTGTATGAAATGTAGAATGTGCAACTATATTAGTGATACACAGGTATTTAGACATCCCAAGATGAATATCATGATTAAACCAAAATTATATGCAACCTGTGATTCTATGAATCTAGTATACCTTGCAACATGCATAAAATGTGATGCTTTCTATGTTGGGCTGACAAAAAGGAAGTTTAAACAGAGGATTTATAATCACATTTATGATATAAAAAAGAATAATGACCAGAATGCCTTGGCTAAACATGTAAATGAGTTCAGAGAACATGGCTTTAAATTTAAAGTACTACAATTAGTAGGTTTGAATAAAAGATGGGGCAACAATGTGAATACTCTATTTAATATTGAATTAACATGGATCCTGAGATTAGGAGCACATTTGCATCCAGGTCTGAATCAAAGCATCTGTATTAAACCTGTATTAGATGGTAGGATGTATAGATAGAGAGTCAACATCTTTCTATTCGTTATTCCAAATATCTATCTTGTGCTTACATGTTCGTACTTTGTATATGATCATATATATATATTTATTTATTTTGTATACTTACGTGTATATTTATTCATTTATCCATACACTTTTTATTTATCACCAGTTAATACTTATTATTACGTTTCATGAGATAGATATCTATATCCATGCATATTTATTTATACATATTTATATATATTTATACATATCTATATATATTTATTTATTTATATATATTTATATATATTTATATTTATTATCCGATATGACATTTTAAAGAATAGTTGATATGAAGAATTTTTATGAGAATTTTTATGAAAATTTTATGAATATTTACAATTTTTATGAATATTCATAGGCTTTAAGAGCATTTATACAATAGTTACATATATATACCTCTATGTGTTTTATATTTCTATACAGGCTAAAAATGGGTTAATGAATAATTAAACACAATTTATTTATTTTATTATATATGTATACATCTTCTGATGCATTTTAGATATCAATTGAATATACTATGCTTGTACTATTGCACGCGTTTAAATAAACGCATTTTAGTGGTTCCGTACTGTATCTTAAAATGCATTTTAAAATGTACTTTAAATGACTTAGCTTCCTTCAGTATTGAGAGCATTTTTAAAGACTTAAACAATTGATTCTGATTTCAGTCTTATTTAATTAATGAATTGAGTGCTAATTGATTAATTTACTTTAATTGACTGGGTATATATATCCTTGGCAAACTGCAATTTTATGTGAAGATCTGAAGAAGCGCACTTTGGTGCGTGAAAGCGCTTGTCTGTCTTTTCTAATAAAGAAGTTCGTATATGGAATGTTGAAGTCTCCCTCATTTCTCCGGGTGTTGAATCCTGCAGTGTTTTTTCATCATACTACTTTCCTGCTTGACTGAAGGATTCTTTTGGAACTGTCCGATATTTTTCTTCATTTTTCTTCATTCATAACCATAAATTTATGTTTGTGTGTTGTGTGTGTGTGTGTGTGTGTGTGTGTGTGTGTGATGTGAATATATGTATGATATTAATGTAGGCATCTACATGTCACTGTGCATGTAGGACAATTTGATTGTGACATGTGGAAATGTATCTGTGCCTGAACACAATATGCAGCTAACATTTACACTGTAGTTTACTGAGACCATAAATCTTACTAAAACTGGAGGTGTCATTAGTTAATCATTTCCAGATTTGCTGTGCTCTGCATGTTCCAGAGGCAATTCTGCATGTCCAAACATTACATTTTACATAGTGATAACATAATCTTACATCAATAGATACTCACAGTGTGTCATCGTATACTATTGGCATGTATTAATGTTGAGTATCATGATGACTAGATTTACTGTCATTTTACTGAAGTGCACTCAGTCGAATGATCATATCATCAATTCACTTCCACAAAACGTTTAATTGCCAAATTGTGATATAGCTGAAATACGTAACAAATTTGACCTAGGAACAACAATTAACATGGGCCGAGATAGGGCCAAGATTTATACATCAGAAATATTGTAGTTTGACATTTTCGCCATTCAAGTTTCAGACTTCGGTCAAAGTAGATTTGACTGAGTGCACTTCAGTAAAATAGTAATAAACCTGCTGACTATATACCTCGTGAGCTAGAATTCACAGCCTTGAGTATGGCATGTACTAAAAGCTCCCATATCTAATTGCTAGCTCAGTGTTTTGCTGCAATTCATAGGGCTGTTATTTCACTTCAGCAGGCTGTTGCCAAGTACCTCTACTAACAGTTGTTGCAACATAGTCCCCAGAAGTATACACATCTGTATATTATGGTGTACTACGAACTAGACATGGCAAAGCTGCACTGATGCACTTTGATGTGCAATAGCCATATCATTATATGGTTCTTTATCTTCCATGTTCACTTTAAATGAAAATGTGTTCACACCTTTGGATTTACACATCAGAATGTATACATCAAGCACTGATCCCCCAAACATGTCCACCTGTTGGACACCTGTGCATGGTATGAAGCAGGCTTCTTCTTGATTGTTCTATCATATTTGCAAACTCTACTAACATATATGACACACCTAACAATTAATCCATCTGCTAAGAAATAACAGGCATGGTATACATCCATGGATTTATGCTTATCAGTTAGACATTCATACATGTATAACAGGTGTAATCATCAGAATATTGTATGACAGTTGTTTGGATATACAGTTTGCAGATTTTCTTTTTTTTTTTCCTGGAGTACTGTGTGTGGCACAACTGGAAGCATTCTTGGCTTTAACAGAGAATACTGCAATGTGTCAGAGTTCAAATGCAGGTTTAATTAGTTGAGTTGCAGCAATATACATGATAAGTGATTGTGTAAGAATGTGTGCTTGCATCTTTAAAAATGATTCCAAAGGTAGCTATGTTATCTGAGATAAATCCTAAATGATGACCAGTGTATACGTGCTGTAATAACAAGACAGTTTCCCTGCAGTTAATAATAATGGTGACATGAGTGCTAGTCAGACTGCATGCAGTATGTATGACTTGTAGCACTTGAATGGTCACTTGCAAGAAATTAGATGTATCAGCAATATTCAGTAAATCCAACTTGGCTTGCTAAAACCATGTGCACATCATGGCACGATACGCATATGATAGTGAGCCAATTTGTATTCAGTAAATGGCTCTATATGATGTGTAGAGCCATGTAAACATAATAACCATCATGGCATACAAATTACTGCATAAGTAGCTCAACTGTATGCTAATCAACCAATTCAAGATGTTGGAGCTATTCAACAAGCTAGAAAGCAATCATGTAAATTTAGTGTAGCCTTCTGCCTTGTATGCCAAAACCTAATGGAATGCAGCCATGGAAACTACACTAAAGGCAAAGAATGTTAGGGGATGCTGCTGTTCTTCTGCATGTGAATGTGCAACAGGCTCAAGTCTATGCTACTGCTGCTGCTGATAGACTTTGGGCAAGGAGGAAAAGGGTATTTAAATCCCATTTAACTTTTCATAGTCTGAATGAGAGGGAAATAGTAGAGTGCTACAGGGTGGATAGAGACACACTCCAGGAACTCTGCAACATCTGTCATCCTCATCTGACAGCAAGGGCAAGGTATGTAGCTACAGGAACCTTTCAATGGCCCACAGGGGATATGCTGGAGTTGTCACAGGCATCAGCATCCAGGATCCTATAGCAATTCTGGAATACTATGTTACAGCATGCCAGTGAACATATATATATATATATATATATATATATATATATATATATATATATATATGTATATATTATATATTATTTCCCCTTACCCTCGAGGACTCTCTCATGAAGTTGTGGGTGCCATAGACTAGACACACATTGAGATCAAAGCACTTTCTGAGGAACAGGGAAGAGTCTACATCAGGTGAAAGGGATTCTGTGCTATTAACTGCCAGATCATGTGTAATGCTAAGGGAACCATCCTGAATTTGTGTGCGAGCAACCATGCCAGTTACCACAACTTCCATATTTAACACAACTCACAACTTTACCAGAAGTTTTCTAGGGGTGATGTCACACAAGACTATTTACTGGGTGATGTAAGGTTGTAACATAAGCACTCAAACCATGGCTGATGACACTCATCAGAAATGCACACACACCCACGAAGGAACTCTATAATGAGGCACATGCTCAGACAAGAAATATCATAGAGTGAGTGTTTGGGATGTTGACGTCATAGTTTTGGTGCCTAGGTACATTGGGTAGGGCTCTGTAATACTATCAAAGTATTTGTATCAAAATTATCACAGTCTATGCTATCAGACACAATATCATTGTGTGAAAACAGTAGTAAATGTTCCATCACCCCTGGCAAGGTCACTACATCCACAGGCAGATGAAGATTCACAGGGGGATCTCCCAGCAACTAAGGTTGTAGGTAGACGTAGGCTTGTAAAATATGCCCTCACCCTGGCTAAGAGGCAATGGACAGCACATGTGCTGACCTCCTAAGGGTTACACATTTCTTCTTATGTACTTACATACAGTAAAATCGATGCTAGGCAATGCTCACAACTTTAACTTACCCATGTAATGGCTGTGTACTGCTATCATCAGAGTCAGCCTGGAAAACAGTTGTAACTGTAGGACTATCATGGTAAGTGTTGGAATTGTAATAGAAAAATTAATGAATGCCAGATACCTGCCTAAATGGTACTTGTAAATGTAGTCAGTTAAAATGTGTGTACGTTGTTCGGTAATGATATCAATATCAGACATGACTGGTATTTGCAACATATACTTATGCCATTTACAAAATAACCTGGCCCATGCAACTGAAATACCCACTATAGAAAACACATTCTAAAATGTAAACTAATCCCTAAACCCCCACAAGTGGAGGAATAAGACTGATTGAAAACAGTCTCCTCCTTTTTCAGTTCCCTAGCTACATGGTTACCTTTTAGTGTAGATTCGGCCCTCTGAGTACTCTGAAGATGCAAATGAGATGTGAACTCATTAGAACTGCTGAATACTAATATTTTGACTTGTGTATCAGATGTAAACATAGTGTAGCTTCTACATCACTGTTAGGTGCTAATATCTTGCAACTGTGAATGATTACTCTGACTGAACCAAAACATAGTAATGCATAGACATCCTTCACTGAAGTGGGTGTGTCAGTTAGCATACTCTTACAAAATGTGTGGAACAAACTGCAGTGAGCTATAAAGAAAACCAAACACCCCACATGTATATTTTCTTGGCATAATACACATTTTCCTGCCTTTGCTTAAAGCTGTTATTGAATGACATATATTTATATCACACCTTGAAAGAAAAAAGAGAGAATACGCACTAGAGATTGCATGTCTAATAGTAAAGCAGTGATAAGGGAATGACTTCCAGAATACAAAGAGAAGGTAGAGCTGAAGTTTTTCAAACATATTCATAAATAATGTATGATTACTCATTCCACTAGATATCTCATGTACACATTTATAATCAACTGAGAATGTCCAACTGTATGAATTATTTATTACTGGGTATGAAATGTTAATGGCTTGTATGCAGATTATTTGATTGCTATTGCAAAGCTTTTTGCAAAGCTCTTTGGAAATAAGAGATAACTCACTACAACTGTGTTGTGTAAGTGCAGTAGTCTGATGGCTCATAGTCAGAGCTTTATAATTGTTTAACCTTTGTTTCCCTTCTTTTTATCCTTTCCTTTTTTTCTTTTTTCATGTGCATGGCATGTGGCTTAGTACAAATATGGTTAGCTTCTTAAAATATGAAAATTTAATTTCAGTTGCCTTACACAGAGTACATACACTTTGCAGCATTGTGCAGCAATCAGTAACATGGATGGTAATGACTGCAGAAATTACATGAGTTACTCAACTGGCTCTGTGGCACAACGTGTAAATATGCTGAGCCAAAAAATGAGCAACAGTTATCTCTATTGAGGAAGGGTCATGAGTATAATACAAGTAATATATGTTTATTACTGCCTTTTACATTTGTACAATTCCAACCAGTGTGCAAACAGGGTTCCCAACTAAAGTAAAAAAGTAAAACATTTAATTTGGTTCACCCTCCTTCATGCAAAGAAGCTCAGCTGTGAGGTGCAGCCATCAGCACTCTGGACAATACTTAGTGTGGAAAATACAGCTGCTATCCAGCTTTCCTTGTGGCACTAGGTGTAAGTGAATAAGCGCATGGTCAGAACATAGCTGAGTCATGGTTCAAATCCAGCACATTTTATACCTTCTTAAGAGTGTTCCAATGTACCTTTACAAACAACTTTGATTATACGGGTAATACTACATAGCAATAGCTATGTATAGCCCATTGATTGACAGAAAGGCATCTCTGCTGCTTGCATACACATACATTTATAACTATCATATGTATTATGTGCGTAACTAGTTTAGCATGACAATGATGATTATGTGATAAAAAATGCAGTTACATATCTGTGTTGAACACAGTAGTTTACTGACAATAATCTATACCACTCCCATAACCCAAGTATAATTGTAAAACACAATATATTGTGTAGTATGTATCATGACTTTAAACTCTGTTAATGAAGTCATGCAAGTCTGTCAATTTCCATTATATTGTCAGACATTAGTCCTGCATCACACCTGATAATATATACGCCAGGAACTTTTAATGTCGCACACATACAGACCTAACTGAAGTATAGCACCAATCACTATTTAAGCTGTAAATTTGTAATGACCATAATTGACAAACACATCTTCTGTGGCAATGAGGAATAATCACCTGTGTGGAAATGTATGCCTTCCCTGTTACTTTAACACCATGTAAGTCCCCACAAAATATGTGCCAAATCATCCCATTCCTCCCTCCAAACTTATGGCTTAAAAGGCAAGTCATTTAGCATTTCAGTGTTGAACAGTGGACAGAGAGTGACCAGGTGTAGCAGCACACATGCCATCAATCAATCTCAGCTCTCACATCAACATTGCTGTTTCATAAACTTCCTTCCTCTTTGTTTGGCAATGTTTTTCTTCACTTACCATTGTGCAAAAACAGTTGGCATATTTGTGCATGTCAGTATCACAAATTTGTGGGAAACAATTGCAACTATTATTGGAGGACCTTTGCAAACATGGCAGGAGATGGTAAGGATGGTGCCAAATTCAGAGCACAGAGTTGGGGTGTGGAAGAGTTAAAAATATATGTTGCATTCTTCATGAAGTGCTAAAACCTTAGGCTGTTGCAGGGGACTATACCTGAGGCTTGGAACAGCCTATCCAAGGATGTCTCTAGTGCGGCTGACATATCAGGCACTGGGGAGCAGTGTAGGCAACACTACAGTGACCTGAAGAGGTATAAACACGCACAACTCAAGCAGTGGTTGGATGAGTTTAGAACGTCTCATGCCTCACAGTTGTGTAAATAAACATATTAAGCAACTTTAAATGTTCTGAAAAGCTGTAGATAGCCTAGACTGGTATGCATAATGCTTTCATATCTCTATTTTCACTTTCTATTTTACAGCTACAGAGGAAATGTTGGCAAACAAGGAAGCACATACTGAGAGGCTGTTGTGTCTCAGAGAGGCAAGGAGTATGTATGCAGCACAACTGACACTGATTGTAATAAATATATTGTAATTCCATAGATCAGTATCTAATCCAGCATGTATATCCTAACTGTCAGCAAACATGCATGCTCTCTGCTGTACCTCTTGTTAATTGCAGCAGGCAAGTGTAGTAGTGTATTCAGATTACATGGGTTCAATTCCCATAAGCAACCTATCGATTAATATTCAGCAAGCATCATTTCTATATTTGACATGCAGCAATATTGGCTTTATTATGATGCTGTTATGTTAACCTAAAGTATCTGTTAACACATATGTGGAATATGTGATTACTTGTAACAATTTGCAGTCATTTTTTGGATTTTGAAAGCTCTGTAGATACTGTAGTTTAATAATAAAAGAATATTTATTTTAATAAAGCAGTAATGTGACATATCATGGTTCTAATCATCTCTTTTCTATTCAACCCTTATCTCTCTCTCTCTCTTTTTTGTGAGTTACCTCAAATCACACCATTCTGATGTCATAGCTTTTGTCAACAAAACAAATGTTTTTCAGCACAGGTAGATGGGCCAAAAACTGCAGCTTGACCAACCAACCCTCAACTGGTTGTGCCGCACCAACACTCAGTACCTCTGGGATGCATCCTGGCAGAGCTGCCTCTACAGCACCTGCACTACCTGACCCATCCACATCAGGTAGCATTGCCACATCTGCTGATGCATTGGTACCCTCCAGGAGTATTGGTGGAGGTGATGATTATGTCACCTGCCAGGAGCTGCCAGGCATGGTGCATGATGCCATAGAAACTTGGCTTGGTGTTGATGCCCACATCAGTCACCTGGAAAGGTTGTTCTTTAAAATCAAAAAGAGACTCCCATGGCAAGAATTCTCACAGAAAACTGAGAAGGGGAACAGTAATGACAGTTCTGCAGCTGATGACTGGATCCTCACTATTCCTATGCTTGACAGGCATGTGCCTCCAATGTCCCCTACCAATCCTCAATCACGGTGTCCCCCAACATTTTGTGTCCCTCACCATTGCTGTGTCTGTCTTGTTTGTTCTGCTTGCCTGAACCTTCTTCCTCACTTTCCCTACCTACCTAACTCTCACATGCCTATGTCCCTTCCCCAACATTCCTCTCTTTTTGAAGCCAAAAAAATGGGTACCTGTCAAACAAAAAAAAATGTCCCATATATAGCTCTCCACTTCACATATGTGTCTTCTCAACACACTTGATTTGGTCCAATTGTCTGTACAGCATGATTGTGTTGCTGTCACACATCTGTGTTGTGGTGGCAGCCCAAATTCATCAGTTTCTCTACATGTGCACATTACTAGGTTGAAGAACTGAAGACCTTTAGTTCTTTCCTAACTCTCTCCTGCAAATTCCTTTATTGCTTCCCCTTTGTTCTTCACTCTGCTTCCCCCCACCCCATTTCACCACTTTCCTATCTACCCCATTTTCACAGCCTTAAACTGTTCAAAAAATAGAATAACACACCAAACACGTGGCCAAAGCTGGCCTATAAAAAAACCTTCACTTTTGTCCTCTATATTTATGCAGAGTTGGCATCAATCACCAATGCTGAGAGATGGTGAATGACACATCATGTCCTGTGGCAAAGCTTGGTGAGTTTTTGCATCGGCCGCACTAGTCTGGTTATCTCCATGCAATGGTGCTTAAATATGCTACACTATAAGAATACAGAGTTAAGGCAGGGTAAAGGCATTACTTTGAAATAGTTAGTCTTACAGTTCTGTACACTGCTTGATGTAACAAAAAAGTGTCTTCCCATGTGTTTCCTTGACATAAATCACTTGACTGAAGTTTTTTTTTTTGGCCAGATCATCAAGGGTTCTAATCCAGAGGCCTCTCACATCATTTCTTACAGTGATGTTATTTGTCTGTGATATGTTTAATCATTTAATCACCCACATCTTAACATTTGCCACAGTTATGAGTAGTCAGACATATATATATATATATATATATATATATATATATATATATATATGTGTGTGTGTGTGTGTGTGTGTGTGTGTGTGTGTTTGCACGTGTGTGTGTGTGTGTGTGTGTGTATATATATATATATATATATATATATATATATATATATATATATATATATATCTATATATATATATATATATATATATATAGTTGCCAAAATAGAATATTTGCAAAATTTGCATTGACATCCATTCTCACCACTATGGCATATTTTTGCTTGTTGTAAGCCCATTGTCCCTCTCCTAACACTTCTGTACCCCTGTGTCAGTCACTTCCTGCTGCAGAGTACTATGGCTTAATAATTAGAACAGACCAAAAGTATGTCCTTGAATGTTACATGACACCAAACACTGTTATGTGTATGTCCATTTCTCGTTGTATGCACTCCTCCACTCCGTCACCTCTTTACATGTGTATATCTATTAGGCTGATGTATGTAAAGGTCGTCTCATGGTTTCTGCATACTGGCATAACTCTGCTGATGGATAATACAAACATGCTACCTTGATTCAATAGTTGATCAGTGCTCCTGTAGTGATCAAGGTTTCAATATCTGCTGTAGGATTTTCTTTGCGTCATGTTCTTGTAATGATGGATGAAATGTTCATCTAATATGATGTGGAAATCGTCCTTATTGTGAAGAAGCATACTGCACACACTTTTTCAGGATAGCTGGCCTTACATAAATACATATCTGCTGAGTCATACTAATCATTTCACAAGAGCTGTACTCACATTTAACTTGTGATTTGCAGTGAGGCCTACAAAATGGCCTCTAGTTGTACACATGTATTGATGTAGGCATTATTGATACAATTTGGGGAAGACAAACACTTTAGTGTAGTCATTGATTGTTACATATGCAGTCCTGATCACATTTACTTAGCAATTGACATCCTGACACCATTTGTAAAAAAAGAGAACCATCTGGATTTAAACCTTGTCTCAACTGTACAGTAAGTAGGAACTCACTGGTCTTACACCCCGTGCAGAAGCTGAGAAGTAGATGTATTTTCCATTCTGCAGAATGCTGAGGCTATGCTTCACTGCTAAACTTGTTTGTGCAAATGAAGGTGGACTCAATTAAGTCTTATACTTTTTCCTTAAGCAGAGATGTACACTCTGACAGTGCTACAACTGTATTTCTGCACTGGTGTGAGTATTAAATACTGTGTTCTCTAGATTGTGTAATTAGATAGTTAGGGCTTCTAATCTCAAAGCAATCAACCTGAATGTGTGTTCATTCATCTATCAGTCTGGAGACAATTTTGCACCAGTATGTGAGTCCATAACTATGTCAGACTCCTACCAAACAACTTCTTCTTAGCATGCACCGATGATGTCATCCTCTATAAAGTGGACTCTGACACTATTACAATTGGACAGCTGTGGTGTCCAAATGTGACTTCAGTTAACTGGTGTGTGTGAAGCTGGTGTTCTATTATGGTCACTGTATGATGCTTTGAGTCGCTTTTCATTTGAGTCATTCTCAGGAGAACATTTTTCATATACCCCTAAATCAAACATCCCCTTTTTCCCCTCTGTCCATATGAAGTCCATTCTGTGTAACAGTGAGGATGTCATCATCTCAAAGATGCATACTCACATCGTGAAACAGAGCCAATCCATGACCCTCTGCAGGCCATCTCCAGACCACTAGAGATGTGATTAATAATTCTGTTATGGGGTCATGCACATGTCACATAAGGAAAGAAGCAGATCATATTAAATCAAACATACACACACTTACACTCAAACCCCTGCTATCTTCCATCACATTCACATAAGCGATTTGTGTTTAAATGGTATAATGGCTAGGATTTTACGTACTTTTGGCCAGTAGCCTAGTAATGTTCTATGATCTTCTGAACATTGCATATGTCAGTGTTGTTGTCATCCACGTGTGCTATGTTGAGGTGTGACTGTACTGTATTCCTACAATGGTGTATTACAATATGAGATTTGAGCTACCATATTGATGTTCACTGTTGCGATTTGGCTTCATGTTCTTTCTATATCAGCTGTAGTGATATGACTCATGAGGACTGTTGACAGATGATGCTATGTATATTGTTGCCTTACTAAGGCATGTGCTCTTGTACTACAGTATATCAACATTCTGCACAGTTGTTATGAAACCATCACAGTAACAGATGCAGCATGGCCCAACTGTGCATGTGTATACCTAGCATCTGGAAACATTATCTGAATTACAACAATATTACGTCACACTGATTACATAGTCACATATGCCTGGATTCATCCACATGTTGTAATGCTGTAATGTAAACAAACATGTGACATGTTGGGATTCACTTGCAACCCTGGAGAATTCATTGTATGTAGTATTGTGCTGTTATTCACAAGGAATATACAGGTGTTTTCCATCATCATTGTCTGTCAGCATATGTGTCATTAACTGTTCTGCATGAGCTGTATCCACCTCAGTTGTCATGTGTCCACATATGGTATCAGGGACCTCACACACACATTCCCACAGATAAGCATATAGGCATATGATGTACAACTAATATAATAACATGACTTAGGTAGAGTTGTACGACTGTGTTAACAGTTCCACTGTGCCGCATATGATTCACACCAAACTTTACATTTAGAGGTGCTTTACAGGCTGAGATCCACTTGTAGCATAAGTACAGCTGTAGTGTGACTGTACTGCATCACAGATATACCACAACATCACATCAGTATTACTACTTGATAGTTTGCTTGAACAGTTATTGATGTATGTAAGGATGTCATGGCAGTTTAACATTTTCACTGGCAATGTCAGGGGGACAGTAATCATGTGACACATATGCTGAGTGTTGACATTTACTTATAGCGGCTCCATGTATTGTTTAATAATATCACAGTGACAGCTTCCTCACTCATTAACACTAGACTTTGCACTGTTGTACTTTCTGTGCACATGGGCACAGTTGGTGCATTGCCATCAGTCTCACATTCTGCTGTACCATTCATTCTAATTGATCTCTTCTAATTGATCTCTTCTTAATTCACGCATCAGTTGAAGATGCTTCAGATAATATCCATTGCTATTACATGTGGCAGATGCATGCAATATACAACTACCTGTAAGGAATCCACTCGTAACAGTGTGTTGTTTCTAAGTGTTGTTATGTATATGGATGATACCTATGCCAGCCATGGATGCTTTAGTCAAGTGTATCGCATTTGTTACACTGAGCTCCCACACATCTTGTTAGCCATACAGAATTATTCTTTGGGATGCATACTCATTGAGATTTGACAGTGCAGACTTCCTTTCAAGGTGCTCTACTAGATGCATGTGTGATACGTCATTCTGTGTTGCATCCAGTAAATACTCAAATCAGTGAAAACACTGATGACATGGGTTTTATTTATGCAGGTGTAGATTGTGGCTTAAGTGTCATGCAGATATCTTAACTGTCCAAGATTGCCCTTGATTTCAACTCCAGATTTAAGACTGCCCCTCTTAAACTGTCCAAAAAATGGTAATTTTTGGGGAAGGGGTGGTGAATTCCCCTTATTATAATATGTTACACTCACATATTCTGTTAATGTTGCAGATTAATGGTCATAATATTTTAAAAGTGTGCATGATTGTGCCTGTTTCTGTCTACATTTGTCTATGAGTCTGTTGCTATGTGCCCACAATAGGTTGAGAGGTATGCTGTCATATCAGTCATATTCAAGCGAGGCATTTTGCAGATCTTCACACTATGCACATACCCCTTATTGTATATACTGTCTTTGCTAAATGTCTTCTCCAGTAACATGTCCATGATGTTTATATTGCAACCACTCATCCCCCATTAACATGTAGCCTTGTGTGACTATCGCATACATACTATCATGTATGATGATATAATATACTTGCATGGAATGTATAGACAGCAGTACGTACTGTGCTGTCTACATATGTTTTTATTGTAATGCTACTGACTTGTCTTGGAAGTGCACATACATTGTTATATCCTATCCTAGGGACATTGCTGTATTTATCATGCCCTCTTCCTCTTTCCTCATTCCTATCATTTATGTCTGTGCCCATTTTCCTCAGCATGCATTCAGTGTCTAGTGTATGTCTCACTGTATTTGTCCTTGCTGTCCCCCCTTCATTATTTCACTCTACAAGTATTTTTTATAGTGTACATTGCACTCAGTGCTCTTTTCTTTACTGCGTTAATACTGCTGTTATTGCAGTATTTTCACCCCTGGAAGTCATTGTGGCTGTCTGCGCAATCTTGCCAAGCAGGTTTGTTGGTAAACAAGCTTGAGTGCTTTTTGTTTCTGTGCCCATGTGACAGGTTGCCACTGTTCTCTCTAAAGTCAAAAACATGACTTCAATGGGTCCTAAGAATGTACTAGGTTACCTCTTAAACAGCTTAAATTAGACCTATCAGATCCAAATGGATCTGTATTTAACTACAGCCTCTGGACTGGCTTTGTCCTGATAGATTGGAGGACAGCAATAGTCATCCCTCTGCATAAAGGGAGACTATCTACTGATTCAGGACATTACAGACCCATACGTTTGACTAGTTTTATATGCAAGGTCATGGAAAGAATATTTATGGAACTGATAAATAATGACATAGGAAATCAACAAACACTAGACCGGACCCAATTCTGCTTTGTCTAGAGCAGTTCATGCCTACTGAATCTGGTGGATTTCTTTGAGAAAGTCACTAAGGCCATAAATGAAGGTAAACAATACATACCACATACCTTGACCTGGCTAAGGCATTAAACACAATTCCCCATTCACAAAACTGGGCATAAATCCCTAGTCACCAGATGGATAGCCAGTTGGCTCACAGATAGGGCACATGTAGTTAAAGTGGGTGAATCCAGATCCAGCAAGAGGCCAGTTACTAGTTGTGTGCCACAGGGCTCAGTGCTGGGATCACTCCTGTTCAGAATATACTTTTCTGAAGTCAAGGCTAATGTGGAAGGCCTTTAAATGACAAAGTTTGCTGATGACTGCAAGTTGGGGCAATAATTGAATCCTCAAATGATGTAGATGTCCTTCAGGATGGTCTAGATCAGACAAATGACTGGTGCCAGAACCATAGACTAAGACTAAATGTGAAAAATGCATTATCATCCCTTTTGGGAAGCTAAATGTCCCTGCAAATTTTAACATCAATAACACAACCCCAACAGTTGACTCAGAAGTAAGAGATCTATGTACACAGATAGGTAGTAGACTGGACCTTGACTGCCATCTGTCCACTGTGTTAAAGAAGGCCTTTTATGTGGCATAACTTATAAGTAAAGGTATGGCATCCAGATCCAAGGAAATTATAGTCCTGTTGCAATCAGCCCTCATTAGACCAATAATTGAATACAATCTGCTGTTTGTCATGTACTAGACTAGGCACTTACAGCAGCTGGAGTAAACATAGAGGCTCCTCACAAAGAAAATACAGGATGTGAACAGCATATCCTATGCGTTTAGACTAAAACCCCTATCCCTTTACGCTGCCTCCTACTGACTATTAAGGAATGACCTATGCCTGACCTACAAGGCACACACAAATCTAGCTTTGATAGAGCTGCTACACATCCACAAGTTAAACAGCATGAGTGTCACCCAATCTAGGGATCTAAACTTAGTCAACAACTCAAACAAAACATGCTGGAGAGACAGATATGTGTCTCAGAGATTGGAACAAGATTCTTATTCACATTAAGCAAAGCACTTTCCTGGTCCTCTTTAAACACAGTTTGGATCAATGGGTGGGGATTCACACATTCACACCTGGGGAAGTCCTTATGTCCCTTATGGACAGAGGCATTCTGTAAGGTATTCAGTGCATAGACACAAATCCATGCCATACTCTTGCCCCTGGGGCCATATATTGAGCTAAATCAGGTTACATTGTCTAGGATTGTAAAGGCCCTTAAGCCTAAAAATCTCCTATGAACCCATGAACAGCAGACATATTTATGCACACTGTGACCTGCATGTAGTACTAGTATTGCACTTGGTCATGGCCTATCATGGTGAAGTCTTCCCACAGGTATGTAGCAGTGTGTGTGTGTGTGTGAGTGTGATTCAAATCAGCTATGTTACAAGGTGATCTGGGTTTGTAACTGCCATTTTCACTTGACAATGGTTTGATAGAAAATATCATATCATGATGTTACTGCAATAGTTGCAGGGCATACATGACCACACGCCATGCACACAGTACCATTTAATGTGGATCTGTCCTGCATGTGTGATCTAAGATTTTACTTTTAATGTGTAAACAGCATCACTGCCATTGTTACTGTAAGATAAGTAGCATTACCATATATCACTAACTCACTTACATATTGAATGTGGACTGTATTTATCCCTGATGGCCTGACAAAGTGTATGTGATCACTCTGCATGGCTACATGGCATGAGCCTTGACATGTATTTGTGCATCTGTGTCCTGTATTCAGATTTTTGCATGCTGTTTGTAATGAATATATATTATATGAAAATGTTTTACTGTACTACTCAGCTATAGGAGACCTTTCACTTTGGCAATAAACTCCTACTATCTGTCATACAACACTGCTGGAAACTCCCTCTGCTCTCACTATGTGTCAAACTATGGGATAACATTCCTACTTATATTATTTAATAGAAAAAAGTGCTGGAATACTCAAATTCTTTTATTTAAAACTTGCAAGTTAAAACTTCTCATAAAAGTCAAAACTTTCACCATCAAGGCTTCATCAGGTAAAAACATAATTCAAAAACTGCATTCACTGCTTAAATATTAATTAAAATCACATGACACATTTTCAAACCTTCTGGTGTAGCTTTTTCAAATAAGGGTTTAAAGTGAAGCATTCATTTAAACCAGGAGGTATATGAGATCTCATTCGCAATATCCATTTTGTCTCCTCACTTTATGTTAATAACTTCACATCATCTCCTCATAAAGGTTAATAAATCACCTTCAAGATCATAAACTTAAAAATATGCTGATCACCCCTTTCCAAAATATGCTTACTTAATACATTAGTAGTTAACTTGCGTCTAATTTAACTAAGATGTCCTACTATACGTTCTTTACATTTTCTATTGGTCATACCTATATAGTAACTGTCACATGACTCGCACTTAGCTAAGTAAACTAAGTTACTTGTATTGCAATTATCATATGCAATGGAGTACAAACTCATTTCCTGTAACTGGATGTCTTATTGATTTACCAATATATAAATGTTTACAGTAGACACAGTTGTTATGTCTAAATGTGCCATGCTTATGCCCCATGCCTGTAAAAATACTTTGATTGTTTCTTGTCTGTTTCACTGTACAGTTACACTTATAACCAAAGAGTGGAGGATTAGTAACTACTTCCTTTAGCCCTTGAACATCTTGCAAAATTACCCAGTGCTTTGTAATTATATCTTTAACTGCTTGAGTATTTCTATTATAAGTGAGCCTACATCAAGCCCTATTTACTTTAGATTGATTTTCCTCATATAGGGATGAATATCATCCCTTAATTACTGTTGCTTAACATCATCATATGTTTTTCACACATCTCTCTTTGAGTATCCCCTGCCAATAAAATCTACAACCATACTTTTTAATTGATAGTCTAACCTGTCCTCTTTTGTGTTTAACCTCACCACCCTTTGCATCTGATTCTTGACAATATTATTAATCATAAAGGGGGGGTGCATGCTATTGCAATGCAAAAGTGTTATGTGGTATGCATGATACTGTATTAGTAACTGATGATCTATTTAACTATCTGTATGTTGAAAACCCCACATTTCCAATAATTTATGGAATGCCAAAGTTACATAAAAGTGTCAGTGACCTACCAATGAGGCCAATTGTATCGTCCAGGGTGTGGGTCACCAAACCAATATCTAAATATCTGGAAAAGCAACTAAGGTTAGTTTTGGAGAAAACACCTACCATATTAAAAGATTCTGGTAATTTTTTGAGACAATTCTATAATTGGTCAGCTGGTCACATCACAAATGAATCCTATTTTCTAACGATGGATGTTGACTCACTCTTCACCTCTATACCTCATGAATATGGCATTAATAGTGTCAAAATATTTTTGGACAATTTTTCTGGTTATAGTACACAGAAGATTAGTAAGATATGTGAATTGCTGAAGTTAGTATTAACCAATAATATTTTTTTATTTGACACTAAGATTTATTATCAAGGAAAAAGGTGTGGCGATGGGCCCAGCTATTGCTAACACCTATGCAAATATTGTGATGCATGTATGGGAAGAGAAAAACATATCTACATCCAATGTTTATAGAAAGCATATCATATTTTATAAGCGTTTTGTGGATGACCTTTTTTTAATATGGGAAGGTAGTGAAGAAATTTTTTGACAGTTCTTAGTGTATGTAAACAATAGTATGCCATTTATAAAATTTAAACATGAGATTTCGTTTCAACAAATTGTGCTTTTAGATGTTTTGTTTATAAGGAACGGAAATGGGGAAGTACATACTGAAATGTATAAGAAGGAAGTGAAATGGAATAATTATTTGCATCACAATAGCATGCACCCCCCCTTTTATGTTTACTAATATTGTCAAGAATCAGATGCAAAGGGTGGTGAGGTTAAATACAAAAGAGGACGGTTTAGACTATCAGTTAAAAAGTATGGGTGTAGATTTTATTGACAGGGGATACTTGAAGAGAGATGGGTGTAAAATGCATGATGATGTTAAACAACAGTATTTGAGGGATGATACTCATCCCTATTTTAGTGAGGAATATCAATCGAATGTGAGAGTACAACCTAAAATAAATAGGGCTAGATGTATGCTTACTTATAATAGGAATACTCAAGCAGTTAAAGATATTATTACAAAGCATTGGGCAATTTTGCAAGATGTCCAAGGGCTACAGGAAGTAGTTACTAATCCTCCTCTATTTGGTTATAATCATAACTGTACACTGAAACAGACATTATGCTATAAGGAACAATCTAAAAGTTTTTTTACAGGCATGGGGCATAAGCATGGCACATTTAGATGTAACAATTGTGTCTATTGTAAACATTTATATACTGGTAAATCAATAAGACATCCATTTACAGAAAATGACTTAGTTTACTTAGCTATGTGTGAGTCATGTGACAGCTACTATATAGATATGACCAACAGAAAATATAAAGAATGTATAGCAGGACATCTTAGTCAAATTAGAAGCAAGTTAACTACTAATGCTTTAAGTAAGCATATTTTGGAAAGAGGTGATCAGCATATTTTTAAGTTTATGATCTTGAAGGTGATTTATAAACCTTTAAGGGGAAGTGATGTGAAGTTATTAACAGAAAGTGAGAAGATGAAATGGATATTGCGCATGAGATCTCATATACTACCTGGTTTAAATGACTGTTTCACTTTAAAACCCTATTTGAAAGAGCTACAGCAGAAGGTTTGAAAATGTGTCATGTGAATTTAATTAAGTATTTAGGCAGTGAATGCAGTTTTTCAATTATGTTCGCCTGATGAAGCCTTGATGGTGAACGTTTTGACTCTTATGAGAAATTTTAACTTACAAATTTTAAATAAAAGAATTTGAGTGTTCCAGCTCTTTTTTCTTTTTGGATTTATTTGCTGTGCTACGCCCTAGTTTACAACCAATTTAGTTTCCACAGTTCTACTCGACCGTTCTAAGGCTTTTGGCACTGTTTCCTATTACCACCTTATCTATCATCTCTCTAACCTACATCTCGCTCCAAACACTGTTTCCTGGTTCTCTAGCTACCTGTCAGAGAGATCTCAGGCAGTTAAATGGAAGAGCACCATCTCCTCATTTCTTCCTACCCCAAATGTCCCTCAAGGGTCCATCCTCGGACCTATGCTTTCTAACATCTTTATCAATAACCTTCACTCTGCCATTCCTGACGCCAAAATCTTTCAATATGCATATGATTCTACGATAGTCTGCTCTGCCTCAAGCCTCCCTAAACTACTCACTAAAACCCAAGCTGCCTTTTCTATTAATGAAAACTGGATGCAACAAAATCACCTGTCTTTAAATGCAAATAAATCTAATGTTTTACTTTTCTCTCCCTCCAAGACTTTCTCTTTTGACAAAAATTCATTTAAAGTCCTCAGCCATTCGAATTCTTCCATTGAAGTAGTTCCCTTTGCAAAACTTCTTGCCATTACTATTGATGAACACCTCAAGTTCAATATCCATATCCAACAAAATATAAAGAAAACCCGCCAAAAGCTAGGTATGCTTTATAGGAACAATCTCTTTCTCTCAAACTCTACTAGACATACTTCAGCTACTACTTAACTCCTCCCATCCCTGTTATATGGAGCCCCTCTTCTAACTAACCTGACCGCCACCAACACCTCTAAACTAGAAATCTGCTATAAAAGATCTCCAAATTTGCCTCCAGATCCAAAACCCCACCCATCACTGCCATACCCTTATTTCTCTAAAGTTGCTAGAACTCCCTAATTATCTAGACTACCTCCAACTTACCACAGCACACAGACTTGCATTTCACCCAAACAAATGTCCAACTCTAATAAACATCCTTCCCCCCTACACCCCCAATAGACCGCTTAGATCTGAAAATCAAAACCTAATTACTACCCACAAACCAAAACAGCCTGCTGGTCAGCTTTTCCTTTCTTTCTCACTAGGCAAGAAATGGAATTCTCTCCCTTCAACTCTTAGGACAATAACTCAGAAAACTTTAAAACCCAGCATTTTACTTACTTGCACTCAAAATGGAAATGCACCTGCTTTCACCCTGTTTAATTCTTTCTAACAACTACCCTAAGGAGGTGTTACTCCTTGGCTCCTAATCTCTTTAACACCCCAACAACTAGTTCCCTGAACTGTCTTTATTTTTCTGCAGTTCCTTCTTAAGATACTATATCTACCTTGTAAATATTGTAAAAAGCTTCTTATGTCGAATGAATGCATGTAAACTGTTTCCTTGCTTTAATCAATTGTTATGTATAATGTTACTACACTTCAAATATTATGAAGGTATTTCCTAAATGAATCTCCACAGTACAGCCTTCCAGATACATCAAAATTGTCTTTTGTCAACTAAGCCTGATACAGAATGTTCATTCATGTAAACTGTACTTTATTTTTGTAACTTACTTACTTTTGTATCTTTGATGTTTATGTTATAGTGGAGATTTTCTCCCCGAGCGTCCACTGAAAACGGGCACTCATGGGCCCAGTCACCAAACTGAAATAAATAAATAAATAAATAAAACTTGCTGATTTTTTGGACATTTATATTATTTAATAGATGTAAAAAGTAAACAGGTTCAAACCTTTGCTCAAACAACATCTAAACCGATACACTCTCTTGTTGCTTACCAGGCTAGTCCACCCACAATCCTTTCTACTGCATGAACTTGAATCTCCTCTCCATCTTATGCACTCTCTTTCTGCCTCCATATATATATATATATATATATATATATATATATATATATATATATATATATATATATATATATATATATATATATATGTGTGTGTGTGTGTGTGTGTGTGTGTGTGTGTGTGTGTGTGTGTGTGTGTGTGTGTGTGTGTGTGTATCTACATATATATATATATATATATATATATATATATATATATATGTGTGTGTGTGTGTGTGTGTGTGTGTGTGTGTGTGTGTGTGTGTGTGTGTGTGTGTATGTATCTACATATATATATATATATATATATATATATATATATATATATATATATATATAAATAAAACCACACCCTTATACTTTTAACACTCATCTCTTACCTACAACTCTTTCCATGGACTAACTAAAACATTCTCTACTTTTTTTCCTCTGTTCTATGTGTTCATTCTCTATCACCCTACCTCACATTAGTAACGCCTCCTGTTATTCCTCAGCATAACAGTTTTTCATTGCTGTAAATATATTACTTTGTGTTATAAAGTTGTATGACTGTCATCACTATATCTATTTTAGAACTCTACTGCATTTTTTATATAATTCTGCATTCGTGTAATCTTATGAATATTTTTTCCCTGGGCTTCTGCTAAAATTGGGCACTGCCTTTTCAGAATTTCCCAGCCAACAAAAACAAACTAACAAATAAACAAATAATTAAATAAATAAACATTTGTTGCATCTCCATAACTGTTCAACATATTTTTGTATGAATCTAATAGCATTTTGTTTGTAAAACATATCTTCAAAGTTTAGTGAGGCTATCATACTAATCATTGGAAATGTATACATCATAGCCTTCGTGAGATGCATAGTGATGTCTAACCCATGACTGCACATACTTTTGTAAGTGATTAAACACCTTTTGAACTATCACTTGTGATACAAGCAAACTTACATTTATACAAAAGTAATCAAACTGTATTAACAAATTAACATTAACAAACTTTATACTTCACATATATTACTATGTATCATATAACCTAAGCAGCATTATATAAATTATTAAATTCCTGCACCCTTTTTTTAATCACTTATGATATAAGTAATCATGCATTTATATAAATGAAAATAAATTACATCGACACAATCCCAGTTGCAAGCATTTTACTTCACAAACTATACTGACACACTCCCAGTTGCAAGCATTATACATCACTTATAATCTACCTAATCATT
Organism: Protopterus annectens; assembly: GCF_019279795.1. NCBI lineage: Eukaryota > Metazoa > Chordata > Ceratodontiformes > Protopteridae > Protopterus > Protopterus annectens. The sequence goes on from NC_056746.1 coordinate 1,123,403,781, forward strand.
TTTGGTCAAACACTACATATCTCATTTAAGTCCTGCCTTCTTTTAAACCTCATTCCTTCCTTGTATGCGTTGTTCCCATGTTCCCACAATTCTCAATTATTCATATGTGGTTTTCTCCTACCCTTTCTAAAGATCTCAATTTCAGTTGTTTTATCTCTGTTACTATATTATTCACTACTTTTTATATAGTTGGTTAAGATTTTGATTTCCATTTTTTAGTAATTGCTTTTTTGGCAGCTACCATAATTAGACACAGAAAGGCCTTACCATGTCTAGGCAATTCCAATTCTGTATCATAGCTCAGAAAAATCATCTCCCTCATCACACCAATGTGCCCACCCAGCATCTCCAACAGTGCATCCCACAGGAAATCCTTAAAGTCATCCAACCCACCATACTCCCAGAAAATGTGTTGCCAAGTCCTCTTTCTTCCTTGTTACACCTCCAAAATTTGCTTTCTTCCTGAGGAAAAATTATCTGTAATCAACTTGGGGTATACAAATTTCTATATAAACATTTCCAAGCAAAGATCCTACATTTTTTAGATTTTGTTGCATATTTGGGAGACATACATTTATCTTCCCATTGTTTCTTTGTGAATTGCTTGTCCAATCTCTCTTCCCAGTCCTTTCTAACCTCCTCTGATTCTTATAATTATCATGCAATATTTTATATGATCTACTAATTATTCCTTTTTATAATGGAAGTTTCTCTTATAGATTCTACTAAAACCTCTACCAGCATTGGTCTTTTGTTTAGGACTCCCATATTTCTTTCTCTTTACCTATACTCTGATATCAATACTTGTTAGGGAAGGCAATCTCTGACCTGTAATCCAAATAAATTATTGGCTTCTTCTCGTCCTATGTTTAGCAGTTGTTGTTCAGTATGGTCATTGTTCTTCCAGTTCTATGTTGATCTCTTCAGACAACTCTGTATGAATTTTCTAGATACTGAGTGGAGAGTACACATGTATTAGACTGTTGTACTACATAGTGATATGGTCAATTCATATCCCTTAATGTTGATTGTTTTACTTATTTCTGTTCATTGCATATTATAGAGAATTTAAAATGCCTCAAGATATGACAGCTCATTAATTGACTGACAATGACAGAGAAGACACTCAAGACCCCTGTCAGATCTGATAAAATACTAACAAGTTGACAGAAAACACCAGGATGGACCCTGTTGACCAGAGACGGTAGAGTCAAATATACAGACCAGATACACTAATTTTCTCTCACACCACAAGGAAGACACGAATCTCTCACACCACAAGGAAGACACCAAGGTGTCTTCCTTGAGATCTGATAAAATGCTTATCTTATTACAAACCAATTTCTTTAAGTGTTGATTATTAACTATTTATGCCCATACATACAGATATATATTGGAGTTTCTTCCTCTTTTAATTGATAATGATAAAACAGGTTTTGTTTTAAACAGAAGTTCATATGATAATATTAAAAGAATAGTGTCCCTGATTGATCTAGCTAATAAAACAAAAGAAAATGTAACTATAGTAAGCCTCAACATTAACTGTGTTTTAGACTCTGTAAATTAGAATTATATTTCATTAGTACTTGAAGAAAATAATTTTTCTCATAAATTTATACAACTTATTAATCTTCTATATATTAATTCTCAGGCATACATTAAAATATGTTCATTTACTTCAGAACCAATAAAAAATTTCAAAGGAGATAAGCAGGGATGCCCACTTTCACATTTACTGTTTACTTTAGTTATTGAACCATTTGCTAATCTTACATCTGTGTGCAGATGATAGTCTCTTGACTCTAAATGAGTATTATAGCTCTAGCTCAATTCTTTTTACTCTAATGGAGGCTTTTCATAAAAAAATCTGGACTTACTTTAAATGAAAATAAGATAAAAATATTACCTATAAATTATAGTGCGAAGGACATGTGGGAAGACTTCAATAAATATGTAGTTCAAGAAAAATAGCAAAAATATTTAGGGATAGTTATTTCTTAAAATGTTAAAATTTTAATAAAATATTAGATATCAATTATGAATCTAGCCTGTCATTTATAGAAAATTCTATAAATAAATGGAATAGATATTTTTTATTATGGATGAGAGATTTCCTATAATTAAAATGATTATTCTTCCAAAAATGTTATATATAGTGCGATTCTTATCTTTACCTCCTTCTAAAACCTTTATAAAAAAGTTTAATTTTTTTATTTTAAAATTCTTATGGTATCCTAATAAACTTAGGATAGCATTAAGTAATCACACTACAGATTGGTCTCACAGAGGTATTGGGATATCAGATTTAGAACTATATTCTATCGCATCTATTATTAAAACAATAACTCTATGGTCAAATAACTTTTATTCTGTTAAATGTAAAGACATTCTAGGAAACATTTGACTCAATCGATCTTCTTGAGACACTCTAATCAATATTTAGTTTCAAATAATTCTATGAATTTGTTATTAAATGAATATTTCATAAATAATCTTAATTTAATAGTCAAATCTGATACTATTAACATAATAATAAGTACTTTGAGAAGCTTTATTTATAAAAACCCAGTCTATAAAGCATGTTTGTTTTCTTATTTTCCTATAGCTCATACTCAAAATAATATTTCTTCTTTAAATGTATCTGTAATGACTACTTTTAAAAAAAATAACCTGATATATTGGTCTCATTGTTAAATAAAGAAAATGTTTACTCCACTCAATATATAATTAAAGAGTTTAACCTAGATGAAGATCTATGGCTGGATGTTCAAAACTGTATACAGTATGTTGAATGTAGAATTGAAGGTATACAACCATTTGTAAGAAAGTCTGTTCCTAACTTTATTATTTTTTTAATTATTATTGTACAACAAAAAAAAATGGAAATAACATATTATCCAAAATATATAAAACAATAAGAAAAGAAGCATAATATATTAAAGAAAACCAATGGAGCTATTTTAAACATATAAATAATAAATTATCCAGTGATGAAGACAAATGACTATTTTTCTTATCATCCAAACTAACCACATCTTCACTTAGATGGAAACTGTTTTTATGGGAATTTTTATATAGGTCTTTTTATACACCACACAAAATAGAAAATTACGATTGTTTGTTGGAGGTGTAAATTAGATATTAAAGCTGACTGGAAACATATATTTTTGAATGGGTTGAAATCAAACTATACTGGAAAGGAATTAATGATTTCTTACAGGCTTTATTTCTGATAAATTTGTCTTAACCAAATGCTTGGCCCTTTTTAATACTCCAATACCTGAGTGTATTACAAAACTGAAGTATCCCATTTCGTGGTGTTTATTGACAATTGTAAGGAAAGTAATAACTAGAAATTGGAAAAGTGAATGTACTCCTTCATTCAAAGAATTCTGGAACATCACCTCTGAAGTAAGTCATCTAGAGATTATTACAATAAAATTGAGATCTACAAGAACCACTTCCTCATAGAATGCTTGAAAAGGACTAAGTGAACTCTTAAACAAGCAATGTTTGTTTTCTTAGGAATAATGGAAATTGTATATTCTTTATATTATTTATGAGTTAGCAGACACTCTTGTAAATAGTTGTTTTGTATGTTTGTTATAACAGTTTAACATTTAGTTCATGTTTGTTTTTTTTTTACCTTCTACTATGTTAATTATTTTTTTTTAAATAAAAAGTTATTATGTCCTACTTATATTTTCAAAAACATTTAATAACATATTTGAGGAGAAACCCCCCCTATCAGATGAGTCCAGATCAGAGGAGGAGGGTGTAACCCCCTTAGATATGACAGAACCATGTCATGCTGTAGTTTGTGTGGCCCATCAACACTGTGCTCTTCCAGGCCAAAGTGACATAGAGGACCAGATGAGCAAAGTCATAACTATTATCTTCAGAACCCAGCTGCAGTAGATGATAATTCACTTCTTCAGTGACATGACAGGTACCATACATGACCCCTTCTGTGAGATCTCCATAGATTTCACTCATGAGCTTTAGCCACAACAGGAAGATCCATCAGGACAGTAAGTATATTCTTTATGTTTCTTCCATGTGTTATGTAGCCTGCATGTGATAGCCACATAAGTTGTCATCATTATTATTGTCATGGCACATACTTATGTACATTACACCATATGACCATTGTGCTCTCTTTGTAAATTTCTTGATAGTATACCACAGGCTATTCTGCTATGCTATCCTTTGCCATATACATGCCAGATTCCGCTCAAGGCCTTGTAAGTGACAACCTCTTGTCCTGTGCAGAATATTTGACATTATCACTCAGTATCAACATCCACAGTTGTCTGAAGGCCAGTAAATTGTCATGTGTATACATCTCATTTGACATTGCCTATTGCAGATGCCTAAAGTATATTAGGGAATATTTGGTGTGTGCTCTACAGCAATGTTTGTTTCCACTTATATGTACTGGAGTATAGGGTTGTCACTTATGTTATCCCGTTGACCACAGTAACAAATGTCGGCCATTGGTTCCTGCCTGTGTTGATGATTCTGTCATATTGACAATGTATGTGTAACTGTGGGGTGGAAATACTGTCATGGTGAGGTACGTGTCTGCCTTGCCTCACACTAAATACAATGCTCTGTGTAGAAATATTTATTTATTGATTAAATTGTGTTTGTTGACCAGGATAGTTAAGCTGGGCCATGCATGACCTTTTTCAGTGGAGGCTTGAAAAGAACATCTCCAAAAATGGTAAACAAACATAATTATAAGAGAATATAACAAACAAGGTATAATAATACATATAAAAGAAACAATAATGCATCATTACAATTATTATATTATAATAAGAACATATAGTGATATATCAAATATGGAAAATACAAAGGTAAAACTTTGAGTATGGAATGACAGAGAAAAATGATGAAAAATGCTGGGAGATGCAAAAGATATAAATTCAAAGAATCAGGAGAGAAAAAGTAAGGAGGAAACCATAGAAGAAAGAGAGTAATGGAGAGTGCTTGGAAAAAAGTGTAAATAGTGAGCTTTATAATGAGCAGATGAATGTTACAGGTTTCCTGGTGAATATAAGATAAGAAAGTAAAATGAGCATAGCTGGAAAGAAGAATAGACATGAGGATTAGAAGAATGAAAGAGACAGATGCCTGGTTGTACAATGCATAAAGTATAGCCTGGTGAACAGGTAAAAGGGCAGAGAGCATAGAATTATGTAAAACCTAACGAGAGTTTTTCTTTGAAGGGATCGTGATATGCTTTCTGCTTTGCATGGCTGGAATTGAGTTCCACTTTTTTGTTAAATGCATACAAATAACAAAGCACTCTATGTGTTCTGTGATTTTTTTCACATCAAGAAAGCTTGTGTTGGTAGAACGAAGAGATTGTGAGGGGGAATACCATTGTAAAAGCAACTTGGACTAGGTCATTTTTTAGGAAAAAAGACTATGTTGTGGCAAACCGTAACTATGAAAAAATGAGATTATCTGAGATTTTAAGCCAATTTAGTTGTTTGATATCAAGGTTATGATGAGTTGGATTAGGGGGCCTTGGTAGAAAATTTTGCAATTTTATTATAGCACCCCCTTTTCATTCATACAACCATGTGCATCTGTATTGCTGATAATGGATCACGTGGGAGATTTTCTTCCCTTTTTCACAGTGTGGCTCCTTGTAGGTTGCAGTAGCAAAATCCTCATCACAGTTACATACGTCATGTTTGTGCACATTGAGTGGATTCAAGACATTCTGAAGTTGTGTAGGTTTTCCATGAGTTACACTATAATATTTATTTGTGTTCCATTTGCACCTGTTGATATGCTTTCTTCTCAATATTATCACATTACTGAATGACACATTCACATGTTTCACACATTATTAACAAGTCTTCTTAAGGACACATAATGCAATGTGCACTGTACATGTCTGCTCATCATCATATAATGTGACATGTTCTTTCTGCACATGTATTTCTCTGTTTCCACTTCCACACATCCTCAGGATTGTTGTGTCCCATTTTTTACAGTTATGACATCTGCTGCTATGGGTTTGTATGATTGCACACATAAGTATATTAAACATTTGTATTAAGTGTTGATGTGCATTTGTTTATGGTAAATGTACTACTGTTGAACACTACTGTGTTGTGTGTCTCATTAACAAACAGACATACAATACATATAGTTATACATCCATTTGACATGCAGTCACCATATGCTGCCATATATGTGTCACTGTTTAGCTTATAGTAACTAGCAATCTGTACATGTAATATGTTATTGTTCACATTGCCAAAGGAATATGTGGTACTCGGTAGAAGACAACACATTACATATACTCCAAATATCATGTACACATGCTTAGCAGTGGTTATTGTACACTATATGTTTTCTGTATGACCTGTCACATTCCAACATCTGCATCATTGCTTATATATGTGGTACAAGTTGACATGATCTGTGTGCATTCTTGTGTGATGTGTGACTGCATGTACTATTTACAGATGAACACCAAACCTGCAGAGGTTTCCATAGCTTGTTGATATGTGTTTCCACCATACTTACAGTATAATGACACAAGTGTAATTTACCAATATGTATATATATATATATATATATATATATATATATATATATATATGATCTTATTTGGCTTTCATTGTGCATAGCTCTGCTTTTGTGGAGTCAGAAGTAGCACATCACATTATTGATGTACAGCTACCATGATTGAGACCTACATCAAGTGCATAAAACCATAATAGAAAACATTGTGTATGGTGTAGTGGTAAAACTAGTTGTAGCATATCAGGGATGGTAAATGTCAACAACTATGTAGTACATGCAGCAGTCACAATTAATTCCCACATATGACATGTGGTATTCTCTCATTTAAGTAGCATTTGCTTGCAGATTTCTATGTTTATACAGCGATTACTGCTACAGCAGGAGCATTTAACTGCTACTTTGACAGAACACTATTGTGTACATCACTAAATTTCTTGATTGCAATGTGGCTTAGTAAACAGATGTGTTCTTCCTGCCTGTAGGGCTGCTGCTTCTATCCTGACATCTGTTCTTGTGATTGTACAGGTATCTGGATATTTCTTACTTGTAGACTATACCATTTATACATATGCCCAAAACTGCAAAGATAGGACATGTTCACAGTTACACATATTTGTGTTTCTGTGTGTGTGTGTGTGTGTGTGTGTGTGTGTGTGTGTGTGTGTGTGTGTGTGTGTGTGTGTGTGTGTGTGTGTGTGTGTGTGTGTGTGTGGTGTGTGTGTGTGTGCACTCATGCATGTTTATTTGTGTTGCAGTATCCTTCTTGGAAAGGTATTTCTCCAGATACCATGTCATCTGTCATTCATGACTGATCCTCCTCTGTAAGATGCTCACACACAGTGGGCAACACCACAACAATGATACTTTGTGCATCAGTATAATATTTTGTTCTTGTCAGCCATGTGTATGTTGTGCCTCTCCCTTCTTTAGGTGCTATCCCATGCCTCTTGCTGTGTTGTCTGCATGTTTATTGTCCCTGTGTCACATCCCAACTCCATGCTTGTGTTTTGTGGTGCCCTTTATGTTATGTGTTTCTTCCTGAGATCCAATTCCCTACCATTTTCCAACAACTCACCGATCCTTCTTTTCTCATAAGAAAAAAAGGGGGCCATTCCCATAAAAAAAATACCCATTCTCCTTTGGCACACCATCTGACCTTCCTCTCCCAGCTTCCATGTGTGTTACCCTTATTTATTCTCACCCAACTTCTACTGTCCACAGTAGTTTGAGTATTTCCCCCCATACACCCCATTCCGTACATTATTTTTAGATACCTGCTTACTGCAATGAAGGTGATATGGTATTTCATGCTAAGTTTCCATAAGTTGTTTACATTTCTTTCTGTCATCAGATAACCTGCAGAATCTGTATTATACTGATATTACGCATATCCATATATACACATATTAACTTGTTGCTGGTATGTACTTAAGTTGCATGCTATGAATTTTCATTTGTTTACCTGATGCAAACATACATTTGTTTACTATCTGTGACATCTGTGCGTGCAATTTTACATAACTATGCCTTTCCAGAGTGGGCTTGTATTTACTTTGAACAGTAACTTTTAGCATGCTATGGGTTTTCCTTATAGCTTTTGTAGCTGTGTCTAATTATGCCTAATTATTCATATCCGATGCTCGACAATAGTGCTTGCCTATATCCTAGTTCCACACTGATTCTGATATACTTATTACATTGCGTGGCAGGTTTTTTGCTCTGCGGTGCACAAAGTTGTACTGATCTGTTGGAATCAAGTCCTACATCTCACCCAATCAGTGGCTGCAGCTAGTGCCACAAATTCATCACATCTGTGATGACCGTGCCCTGGCCCAGCAAACAAGGAGCCTCAATTCTCACCATTAATACCAGGGAGGGTGTCTCATATAAGAGGAAATGATAACAAATACACACAGTAAAGTACAATTTCCCTTAAGTGCACACATAGATCACAGTCAGTCTGGGGCTGGTTGCTCCCTTGCTCTCCAGGTCCCCAATAAGACTCCCCACTGGCACAGCTATAGGGTCCAGATCTCAGCCTAGCTGGCAAGCTAACCTCCAGTACCCTCTCTGTCCCACCAGTGCTTCATGTCCCTGCCTAGACAGCTGACACACCACACACACACTTTGAGATAAGTATTTATACAACTTCACGGACACTCCTGGGAAAGACTGACAGATTCCCCAGCTGTACCCCTTTACCCAGACTATACGGTAGTAATTCCTGCCACCACCACCAGCTAATACTTATCAGCTACACAAAGGCCCTTAAAAGGGTGCCCAATTATTATAGTGCAATGTTATTATCCAATTGAAAATGTGACTATTCAGTCTGAGGCTTGAGTGGCTTATTACAATAAACTTTATAAATATGGAATGTACTCTAGAGCTTACTTATCTCTACACAAACCAGCCACAGGTAAAGTTTTTTAAAAATATTTAATAATAAATAATTAAAAACACAAGACAATAGTACTACACCACAGTGATATCTAAGAGTTCAGAGATCACACAGAAACTTAAAACAATACACTAGGAAAGTTCTGATATAACAGAAGAACACTTGTCTAACTTTCTTCTAAGTTCCTAGCTATTACTACAAGAAAACATATTTCTAAGACTCTACTTACATAACACCACAGGCAGAGTGCTGATAAGTTTGATATCAAGATCAAAATGCTCACAGTCTCTCACTGAACAATAACTTTTAAACTCACTAACAAACATCTTTGCTAGGCCCTCCCAAAATTACATAATTTTGACACTTAGGTTTTCCCAGTATACACATTACATCATTTTGACACTTAGTCTGGAGTTCCCAGGCCAACAAACTGCATTATTTAGCAAGCTAACACTTGCTCAAGAAACTACAACAATAAAAGACATTTCACATGTACACTCTAGCAATTATTCTTTAAGTTAAGACAATAGAAAAAATGTGTTCAGCCGCCACTTCAACACCACTATTTAGATAATTTTAACTTCAAAGAACATTTGAAATGCTTGGCTTAGTTTTCCTTACAGCAGATGGCAATGTTGCTACAATCTTGAAGTTCACATTTTACAGTGTTTTCTTTCATTTAAGAACACAAGCCTGTATTTTACATTTATATACACAAATTATAGAATTATGTATTAAATTCTATTTGACTAGGCTGGCAGCCTTCACCCATCTTCCCCCAATCTTCACATCTCTTCCCCATTGAAAACTCAAGCTAGTTTTTCAAGTGAAAATGCTGCTTGAGAGGGTTAGGTCTATCTAGGTGTACCTCACCCAATTCCCTGTCTTGCGAGCCCATCTGCATTGGCATTGCTACTCCCACTGAGGTGCTGCACTGACATATCACATGCCTGCAACCCCAGGCTCCATCTTAGCAACTTGGCATTTCACTGACTGGCTCTGTTTAACCATGTTAGATGGTTGTAATCTGTCATTACAGTGAATTTTCTTCCATACAGATTAGGCTGAAGTTTTTGTAGTGCCAACACTATGGCTAGACATTTCTTTTCTACGGCTGCATAGCATTCCTCCCTGAGTTGGAGCCTATGACTGAGATAAATCACTGGGTGCTCTTCTCCCTCTGAAAAAATCTGGATAAGCACAGCCCCCACCCCATTGTTTGAAGCATCCACCTGTACAACAAATTATTTGCTGTAATCTGGACTGCCTAACACAGGGGGTCCTCCCAAAGCTTCTTTAAGCTTCTGAAATGCCTGCTTACATGCTAGAGTCCACACTACCTTATCTTGGCTGTTCTTCCTTGTCAGGTCTGTGAGGGAAGCAGCTATGGTATTATAACTAGGGATGAACTTTATGTAGTACCCTGCTGTCCCTAAGAATGCCTTCACCTGCTTTTTGGTAACAGGTGCAGGCCATGCCTGAATAGCTTCCACTTTGGCAGGTTCTGGCCTTATCTTGCCACTCCCCACTCTATGTCCTAGGTAGGAGACCTCTGCCATACCCACCTGACATTTGCTCGGCTTAATGGACAACCCTGCCCTCTGTAGTCTGCCCAGCACCTCCCTGACATGCTGAAGGTGCTCTGGCCAGGAATGGCTGTAGATGGCAATATCATCTAGGTAAGCAAGGGCAAACCCTCCTCCTCCTGCTATGATATTATCCACTAGCCTCTGGAAAGTCGCTGTGGCATTCTCCATCCCAAAGGGCATCTTTGTGAACTCATACAAGCCAAAAGGAGTCACAAAGGCTGACTTTTCTCTAGCACTGGGAGTCAAGGGCACCTGCCAGTAACCCTTGGTAAGATCAATGGTTGTAAGATACTTAGTCCCACCCAGCTGCTCTAGGGCCTCATCTGACCTAGGCATGGGGTAAGCATCCGACTCTGTGTGACTATTTAATTTCCTGTAATCCACACAGAACCTGGTGCTGCCATCCTTCTTTGGCACCAACACCACTGGCGAGGCCCAGGGAGTGTTGGACTCTTGAATCACCCCTAGTTCCAACATCTCCTGTACCTGTTCCCTCACAGTCTGTTTGACTCTGTCAGGCACCCTATAAGGGGCCTGCCTAATAAGCCTTTGGAGTCCTGTATCCACCTGCTGCTGGAACAGGTGGGTGCACCCTGATTTCCCAGTGAACATGTCCCCAAATTCCTGCAACACTGTTTAAATTTCTCAAACCTGGGTAGGAGATAGCTGTTGGGACATTGATACTCCTGCCACTGAGGTGTCAAACAGAGCCTCACTGTGGAGATCAGTCCCCAGATCTCCCTCAGACTCCTCCTGCAATCCACTACAAATACTCAGCACAGTGGCCTCCCTATCATGGTAATATCTCATCACGTTAACATGGTACAATTTGTGCCCCTGCCATCTGCCTAGCACTTCCACCATGTAGTTAACATCACTTACCTTTCTTATGACCTTGTAGGGTGACTCCCAAGCTGCTTGTAGCTTGTTGTGTCTGACAAGAATGAGTACCATTACCTGCTGCCCCACAGCATACTCTCCAGCTCGAGCATTCCTGCCATACCACACCTTTTTTTGTTGTTGGGCTTCTGCAAGGTTCTCCTGGGTCAAGCCCATGAGTTCCCTGAGCCTTGTCCTGAGGTTTAGGACGTATGCCACACAAGAATCCTTGTGAGACTCACACTCACCTTTCCACTCATCTCAAATTAAATGTAGAGGTCCCCTCACCCTATGCTCATACAGCAACTCAAAGGGAGAGAAACCTGTGGATTCCTGGGGAACCTCTCTGTAAGCAAACAACAAATGGGGCATATATTTGTCCCACTCCCTCTTAAACTGATCTGCAAATGCCCGTAGCATGGACTTGATTGTAGAGTTTAACCTCTCAACAAGACCATTAGTCTGGGGATGATAGGGGGTGGTCTTCATGTGCTTAACCCCACAGGACTTCCACAGACAAGCCAGCAGGTCTGACATGAAATTTGCACCTTGGTCAGTCAGTATTTCTTTTGGGAAACCTACCCTGCTGAAAATCTCTAACAAAGCATTTGTCACCTTCCCAGCCTCAATGGAGGACAAAGCCACTGCCTCAGGGTATCATATAGTATAATCCACTACCACTAGGATATAATTTGTTCCTGTGGAACCTGGGGTACTTAGAGGACCCACAATATCCAAAGCTACCCTCTGAAATGGCTCCTCAATCACAGGCAAAGGCATCAAAGGAGCTTTCATCTTGTCCCCTGCCTTACCTACCTTTTGCTACTATTCACAGGTCCTGCAGTACCCTGTTACATCTCTGGAAATTCCAGTCCAATAGAAGTTTTGCATAATATGCCTTTTTGTACATTTTATGCCCATATGACCTGCCAAAGGAATATCATGGGCTATGGCTAGAAGTGCCAGATGGTAACCTCTAAGCATTACCAACTGCTGTACTCTCTCCCCTTCTAGCCCTCCCTCAGGGGTCCACTCTCGGTATAGTACCCCTTTGTTCCAGTATACAGATTCCCCCTTCCTTAGAGAATCAGGTGCCTCCCTAGCTACCCACCTCAGGCCTTGCAATGTAGGGTCTGAAAACGGAGCCTGTCTCAACTCTCTCCTTGTAACCCTTCCCAGCTCCCCTTCCATAGGAAGTCTGGCATCTTCTGACAGTGGTGCCTCACTGTCAGCCTGGTACTACTACTCACCTCTACCTTTGCAGTTACCCTGTCTAAGGGAACATCAGTACCCACAAGCAGCTGTGGCTCACCTTCAGTCTCACTGATACAGCGTAGGTCACTCCCTGAAGTAACCACCTCACCAGTCCTGGCTGCAAGTATGGAGTCTGTTTGGGTCTTCCCCAGGCTACCAGACCCACATGCTTGTTCATAGGTTCATAGGTGGGTACTAGGCTATCTGCCCTGGAGCCCATACAAGCCCAGCCAAAAAGGTACCCTGGCTTTTGCCACCCAAGAAAATTATTTTCTTGTGCCACTGTCGAGCAGAGCCAGAGTAGTGATCTCCGAGGTGAATTTCCTATTTCCCATCCAATCATAAAGGTTTTTCTTGAAGAGTGTTTGATATAGATAGGTAGTTTATTCCAGAGTATGGGAAGTCTCTGGGACAGGAATCTATCCCTCCGGCATGTTCTGTTTATTGTGGTGACAAGGTTTAGGTCTCTAGAGTGAGTAGCTCGGAGGAACTGGGATTTCTTTAAGTGGAGCATGTTCAACAGCTCTGGGTTTGACATAGCTTTGTATGTTAGGCAGAGATCACCTCTGAGTAGGCGATATGCGATGGAGTAAAGCTGGTGTTTTTTGAGATGGTCTGCGTAGGGCATCTGTTTGAGGCTGGTAATCCTCTTTGTGAGGTATTTCTGCGGCCTTTACAGTTGTTGTAGATGTCTTGTGAGGTACATACCAAAAGTGGCGTTGTACTCTATAATGGGTCTAATGAGTGATGAGTAGAGGGGAACAATGACCTCTTTTTTCTGGATGAGAAACCTTTTGTGATGAGATGTGTCATGTAGAAAGATTTTCTGACTACTGTGGTGATGTGATTATCAAAGGAGAGACTACTGTTCACCTGTGTCCCAAGGTCTCTTATCACACTTTCGGTGTTAAGTATACTACCGCCTATGTTGTAGTTCATGGGTACTGAGTTTTTACCAAAGGGGATGACAATGCACTTTTTGACATTGAGCTTGAGACCATGGCTTTGACACCAGGCATCTGTCTCAGTGAGGCGCTTTTGTAGGATGTCCACATCATTAGGAGTTTCGATTATGGCTCCTAGTTTGCAGTCATCTGCGAACTTCATTAGCCAAAGACCTTCTGTGTCAGCTTGTACTTCAGAGAAGTAGATACTAAACAGGAGAGGACCCAGGACTGAACCCTGTGGTACTCCACTTGTCACTGGTCTGAAGTCGGATTTGGAGTCGGCTACTTTCACAGTGTGGGTTTTGTCACTGAGCCAGTTGGCAACCCGCCTTGTGACATAGGGATTTATACCTAGTTTAGTGAGTTTATCTATAATTCCAGAGTGGGGGTGGTGTTGAAAGCCTTGGCAAGATCTAGATAGGCTGTGTGAACCACCTTACCCTTGGCTACGGCTTTAGTGACTGCCTCAAAGAAGTCTATCAGATTTAGGAGACATGATCTGCCTTTTACAAACCTGAACTGGGTGGGGTCCAGAGTTTGGAGATTACCAATGTCTTTGTTTATAAGTTCCATGATGATATGTCCCATGGCCTTGCAGACCAGGCTCGTCAGGCTAATGGGGCAGTAGTTCCCAAGGCCCATGGTGGCTCCCCACTTGTGGAGTGGGATAACCATTGCTGTGCGCCTTTCAGTAGGCACAAAGCCTGAGGTGAGGCTATGATTGAAAATTGTACTTAGGTGGGATGCCAGTTTGTTCTGTAGTTCATGTAAAACGCAGCCCGGGATGTTTTCTCGTCCCATGGATGCTGTGTTCTTGGCTTTGGAGAGTGTGTTTTTTACCTGTGCAGCCATGATTACAGGAACTTTGCATTCATCTGGTATAGAGATGGGCTCTTTAGGGGGTTGGAGAGGGGTAAAGTTAGCACTGAACCTATCTGCCAGGATGTTGGCAATATCAGTTGGGTCTGTATATTTAGTGCCATTGTGCTGTAACTCAGAGCAGATTTGAGTGTTGCCACTGAGATTCTTGACATAGCTATAGAATGCTTTGTCGTTGTCTTTAGAATCCATGGTGATTTTGTTTTCGTAACTAGCTTTGTAGGATTTTATCAGGGATCGCAGCTTCTTACTGAGGCTGACCAGGGAGCTCTTCCACTCGTGGGACTTTACTCTCTTTTGCAACAGTTTCTTCCTTCTGTTGTACAGTTTGTTTATCACAGGGGACCACCAGATTGGCTTCCTTTTTTGGAGGATTGCATCTTGGTTCTGTTTGGGATAGCACGATCCATGCACTCATGTAAGTGCTTATAAAGTCAATTGTGTAGGATTCAGTAGTCATAACTGTATTGTCCATCTGCATGGGTGTCATGAAGTTCACCACTTCTGTCTTAAGAAGCATGAATTTGGCTTTGGAGAAATTTTTTTGCCATTGTTTCCTTAATGGGGGGGTGGGGGCAGGATGTGGGTATCTAGGGTAATTAGCTCATGGTCGGATCGGACCAATGAGGCATTGACTTCAGGTGTGGAACACCGGTCACTCATGTTGGTAATGACTAGATCTAGGATATTGTTGCCCCTGGTGGGGGTGTGGATAAGTTGATCCAGGACATTGAAGTTTATGAATTCCAGAAGGCGTTGAGAGAAGGCATTGGTACAGGAGTCATTTTCCCAGTTAATGGTGGGATAGTTGAAATTACCCATTATTAGGGTGTTTGGTTGAACCCTAATATTTTCCAGTACATCAAGAAAAGAGAAGTGGGAATCATGGGGCATGGTGGGTGATCTGTAGCAAGCTACAATTTGGATTGCAGTTTTGCTCAGAGTTAGTTGCAATTGGATAATCTTGGCTGCATTATGCTGAGCAACTAGCCTGGAGGTGTGGATATCCTTAATGAATATGGACACACCTCCACCTTTGGTGTTCTGGTCCAGGTTACATGGCCAAAAAGCGTGGTATGAGTTATAGCCTGGTAGTGCAGGGGTGCTCTCTGGAGCCTTGAACTAGGTCTCAGTCAATGCACAGATATCAATGATCTCCATTTTAAGGAGTGCCTCGAGTGAGTGAATTTTGAGATTTAGACTTCTAGCATTGAGTAGCATCACCCTCAGTTTTTGCTTGCCTATTCCTGTTATGGTGGTGAATTTGCATTTGAACCTTGCCTAAAAAAGGCACTATAGGGGTGGCAATAACCTTAGCCAGTATCCAGAATCCCAGGTGTGACAGGTGCAGGCCATCTCTGGCAAAGCATCATGGTCTGTCGACCATGCCAATCCCAAGCAGACAGATACTGGATCCCTTTAGAATGGCACCAGAAACTTAGCCAATTGTTGAAGTCAATCATTTTGCCCTTGTACTGCGGCATCATTCTGGGTGATGGTAGAATGCTACTCAGAGCTAGGGTCATACCTGCCTGGACTACAAGATCGGAGAGCTCTTCCATGTCTCTTTTCATGTAGTCCAGGGAGGTACGTCTCAGGTCATTCACACCAACATGGACAATGACAGAGTCATATTTGTACTTGTTGTGGAGTGACCTGAGTGCATGGGTTATGTGGCGGATCATGACACCTGACAGGCAGCTGACAGTGTCTCCTATCCTCACTGCCTGTGACTGCATAAGTACATAGTACTGCGCCATCCAAATCCTTCTCTCTCAGGACATCTGCAGGATGGTAGTTCCATACCCCTGTTGTCTCACGACAACCCACTATTGATATTTTGTCTTTCCCACTTACTGGCTCCCTCAACTTTGGTTCCCCACCTTGCCTCCATGGACACCTGTATGCCACATGGCCCCACTGGTTGCATTCAAAACATTTAACCCTAGCTCCTGGACATGTACCTGAATTAGTGGCTTCCCCTGCTACTGGCAGATTCTTTTGTGGCAGTCTGTGCTGCCCACCATGGGCTCCTTTAGACTATGAGCAATACTGGAGATCCCTTTCTTGTGCAGGGCTGCACTGCTGGCCAGGTATAGGTCTCCCTTCTTCCCCAACCCATCTAAAGTAGCACATTGTCTATCACTTAACCAGATCCTCATGTCCTCAGGCAAAGTGCTAAGGGCTTGTTCTCTCATCAAAAGGACTGCCAGACCTTCAAAAGTGGTGACCTGACATCCACTTACCTAGCTATGAAAATAAGTGCTCAGTTCAGCAACATATTCACATACATTTTCATTTGCCTTGTGTCTATGCTCACAAAACTTTTTCCTATACATTTTAGGTGTTAGCTTAAAACATTCTAACAGGCATTTTTTTTACTGCAGTATAATCAAAACAGACAGAGTCAAGCATTTGTAATATAAAGTTAAAGCTTTCCCATAGAGTAAGCTGGTCAGGAACCATACCCAGAGCCTTTGGTCAACACTATACTGTTTACATACCCTTTCAAACATGTGAATGAAACTATCAAAATTACCCCCTCTTTAAATTACAGAAGATATTTACTGACATGCTGTGCTTCTGGGGTCCAGTTACTCCCTTCCCCATTACCTACATGACTCTGGCGAAGAGTCAGCATTTCCTCTCATCAGAAAAACAAAAAAAACAGAAAAACAAAAAAACAAAAAACATTTCTTCTCATGCTTCCTCTGATGCTCCCTTTCTTTGGCTTCAATCTCCAAATGCCTGGCCTCCAACTCAAGTCTCTTTAGCTCCAGCTGTATTTTTAAGTCCACTGCAGATAGGTTGAGCTGTCCATTCTCTGAGGATATTGTATCCCACCACTGCCACCAGAAATGTGACGACCATGCCCTGGCCCAGCAATCAAGGAGCCTCAATCCTCACCACTAAAACCACAAGTGAGGATATCTTATCCCAAGCACAAACGTGAGAACATCTTATCCCAACCACTGTGAACCACAAATGTGAGGATATCTTATCCCACCACTCCCACCAGAAATGTGATGACTGTGCCTTGGCCCATTAATCAAGGAGCCTCAATCCTCACCACTAACACCAGGGAGGGCATCTCATATAAGAAGAAAGGATAACTAATACACACAGTAAAGTACAATTTCCCTTAAGTGCACACAGAGATCACAATCAGTCTGGGGCTGGTTGCTCGGGTGCTCCCTTGCTCTCCAGGTCCCCAATAAGTCTCCCCAACTGGAACAGCTATAGGGTCCAGATCTCAGCCTAGCTGGCAAGCTAACCTGCAGTACCGTCTCTGTCCCACCAGTGCGTTTTGTCCCTGCCCATGTAGCTGACACACCACACACACTTTGAGATAAGTATTTATACAACTTCACAGACACTCCTAGGAAAGGCTGACACAGATTCTCCAGCTGTGCCCCTTTACCCAGACTATACAGTAGTAATTTCTGCCACCACTAGCTAATACTTATCAGCTACCCAATGGCCCTTAACAGGGTGTCCAATTATTACAGTGCAATATTATTATCCAATTGGTAATGTGACTATTCAGTCTAAGGCTTATTAGAGTGGCTTATTACAATAAACTATAAATATGCAATGTACTCTAGAGCTTACTTATCTCTACACAAACCAGCCACAGGTAAAGGTTTTTAAAAATATTTAATAATAAATAATTAAAAACACAAGGCATTACTACTACATCACATTGATATCTAAGAGTTTGGAGATCACACAAAACTTATAACAATACAGTAGGACAGTAGGAAAGTTCTGATATAACACTTGTCTAACTTTCTTCTAAGTTCCTAGCTATTACTACAAGAAAACATATTTCTAAGACACTGCTTACATAAGACAACAGGCAGAGTGCTGATAAGTTTGCTATCAAGATCAAAATGCTCACAGTCTCTCACTGAACAATAGTTTTAAACTCACTAACAAACATCTTTGTTAGGCCCTCCCAAAATTACATCATTTTGACACTTAGGTTTTCCCAGTATACACATTACATAATTTTGACACTTCGTCTGGAGTTCCCAGGCCAACAGACTGCATTATTGAGCAATCTAACACCTGCTCAGGAAAGTACAGCAATAAATGCCATTTCACATGTACACTCTAGCAATTATTCCTTACGTTAAGACAATAGAAAGAATGTGTTCAGCCAGCAACTTCGGCACCACTATTTAGATCATTTTAATTTCAAAGAATATTTGAAATGCTTGGCTTAATTTTCCTTACAGCAGATGGCAATGTTACTACAATCTTGAAGTTCACATTTTACAGTGTTTTCTTTCATTTAAGAACACAAGCCTGTATTTTACATTTATATACACAAATGATAGAATTATGTATCAAATTCTATTTGACTAGGTTGGCAGCCTTTGCCCATCTTCCCCCAATCTTCACACCATCTACCATGTATTCCATGGATTGTTAAAATTCTGAGTCACGTTATAACACTTGCTGTTGAAATAGTTTATGATTCCACTACTCTTTCTTTTAAGAAATAACTTTTCCCATCATGTGTAATGCTATGTGCCCTTATCTTCCAGTTTATGTCTACTTCTTTGTCCTTATGTTTTCATTCAAACTCAGTTCCCTTAATTTCCATTCTGAATAATGAGTGCCAATTACATTACTATTTTATCCTGTCTTTTAATCAAAACAAGTCTGATCTCTTTAATCTCTGATCATGAACCCATCCTGGATTTTGATTTTTATTGAATTTATATTTAGTCTTCATTTTCACAATTCAAAGCCCATGAACTACATTCACTACTCCATTTCCCATCAGACTGTTGCTCTCTCTAGTGGGATTAGAATATGTAGTTCCCATGAGTGAATCCAAGCATTCTGTATGCCACATCCACAGCCAGTCCACACAGTTATACAAAGTTCATATTTGGCAAAATTAATATCCCCAGAGTTGTATTCACTTATATTTACTATTTGATAATCAGGTAAAGGTGAATCACTCTAAGAGTCATAAATGGTCATATCTTCAGTCCATTCTTTCTTGTCTGCCCAGCTGAATTTCAGGCATCAGCACACCAGGAGGGGTGTTAGGCTTATGGATAGCTGACCTAATGAGACCCACATGGTGCCTCCTGGTGCCTGTGCTGTGCACCCCTGATGGAATTCCTCAGTTCCTTGGTATTCTGCATGTGTACCAGTAATGTTTACTTCATGATTAGTTGGGGAACAACCTGGAGCTAGTATGATACTGGGAACAGACTGGTTAGGAGCAATGGAGGAGGCTGTATGGGCCATGGCAAACCAGAAGAAAAGCCTGAAGGCTAAGCTATGCTAAGTGTATGGGGTGGGGGTAATGGATGAGAGGTACATGGCATGATTCATTTTGTAAGAATGTTAGGATAATAGTACAGAGAAAGCACATAGGATTATGAGGTTTTGGCAGGCACTATGGACTTCAAGGTTAAGAAAGCAACACATTTAAAACTGAGCACAGTGTATAAGTCCCTGGAGTTCAGAGGTATAAACTTCAGATTCAGAGCTGAGCACCAGCAGAACTGTGCATTCACCAATTATTCAGACCATTGTGCTTAGCTATTACCATGTATGTCACACCATGTACCTAGATATAGAACTGGAGTAAGGTAGTACTACCTCTAAAGCCACTTCTAAGCTATGACTTCATCACATTGTCTCTGAAAGGGAACTGAGAAATCAGTGCATCTGAAATAACTTATTTCAGAGCGAGTCACACATTTCACTGGTAATGTAGAACTATCAGCTGAATTGGAAACTGCAGAAATGCATTAGATCAGCTTAAACTATATGTCTGAAAACCCATGTTGTAAATAGAATAAAAAACATATCCTGTATGAGTACCATTTAAACAATAAGCTTAACTATATTTAAATAAGAACACATTCAAATGGATTATCATGGTAAAGAAACTGATAAAGAAAAACAACACACAAATTAGAGGTTATTAATGAATTATATACATTGGCTCATACAAATAGTGATCATTAGGAAAATAATTGATGCATGGTAATAAATAACATAATTAATTTAATTCTGGAATAATGCAAATAAATCCTATTCCAGAAACTAAGCTGATCAAAGGGAATGTAATACTGAGTCAGTTCTTTCTGGGATTATGTTAATTAGTTACAAAAGTGATAATCTAATAAAAATGACTCACAGTGTGACCAGTTAAATTTATAACATCATACAAGATCTCATCATTCTGCTTTATCGTGTTATTCAAATTACTTTGAAATGCATTTATATAATTAACAAAACATTAGCACAATAATTGATAATATCATTCCATTTGCCTTCTGACAAAAAAAAAGAACTAGAAATATTAATGTCAAAGTCAAAAGGGCATTAATAAATGCCTTCCATACCTCAAACTGGAGTTATTTCACTTAAAGTGTTTTGTGAAATGTGGTTAAAGTGCCTAATTATGTACGTATGTATGTATATTTTTCACTTAAGTACAAAAATGTATATTTGCGATTCAGATCTGACCACATTTCAGGATACTAAGTGAAAAAAAAGAAAAAAAAACAGCTCTCTAGTGTCTTTGAATGACCCCTAACTATGGCCCAACATGACCTAGCCCCGCATCTTCCCCCTGCGATATATCTGCACTAGAGTTTTTTGTTTGTGTTAGCCATAGAAAGCCTGTCCTTTATAAATGAATTTGACCACAACCCAGAAATAATGTATAGTTTGTCTCCAAACATCTTGTATCTCCATATTTGATATTGGCTGTGAATGAAATTTAAATTAAACAGTCTCCCCACAATCCCTCCACTATATTATACAAATTATCTTACTTTCTGTAATACACTTTTGTTTTTACCTTTTATCTACCCTTATAGATTGTTTTATGAGGGACTCCACTACTCAGGTGTAACCCACACCTTTCACTCTCACTCACTGTAGGGCTCACATTTATATAATTAACAAAACATTAGCACAATAATTGATAATATCATTCCATTTGCCTTCTGACAAAAAAAAAGAACTAGAAATATTAATGTCAAAGTCAAAAGGGCATTAATAAATGCCTTCCATACCTCAAACTGGAGTTATTTCACTTAAAGTGTTTTGTGAAATGTGGTTAAAGTGCCTAATTATGTACGTATGTATGTATATTTTTCACTTAAGTACAAAAACGTATATTTGCGATTCAGATCTGACCACATTTCAGGATACTAAGTGAAAAAAAAGAAAAAAAAACAGCTCTCTAGTGTCTTTGAATGACCCCTAACTATGGCCCAACATGACCTAGCCCCGCATCTTCCCCCTGCGATATATCTGCACTAGAGTTTTTTGTTTGTGTTAGCCATAGAAAGCCTGTCCTTTATAAATGAATTTGACCACAACCCAGAAATAATGTATAGTTTGTCTCCAAACATCTTGTATCTCCATATTTGATATTGGCTGTGAATGAAATTTAAATTAAACAGTCTCCCCACAATCCCTCCACTATATTATACAAATTATCTTACTTTCTGTAATACACTTTTGTTTTTACCTTTTATCTACCCTTATAGATTGTTTTATGAGGGACTCCACTACTCAGGTGTAACCCACACCTTTCACTCTCACTCACTGTAGGGCTCACACCACTCTTCAACTGTGCCCCCATCTCCCACTCACCCCCACAACCTATACTAATATACATTACATAACTCCACGTCTTCTATATCTCAACTAATCATAATCACAGCACACTGAATTATACCCTAACCACTAACTTTTCTCCTGCCCCTATCCTACTTTCCACTCACATATTCCTTTCAGCCTCTAGGTTTCAACTACTTCTTTCTTCCTACAATAATCATGATCTTCCAAACAATACCCTTTAATCTTCCTCTTCTCAGTAATTTAATATCCTATCACACCAACCTTAACTGCTCAATTCTGTCCCCATTACTCAGCTCCTTAAAATATAATCATCATTGCCACTGTACCACTGTAGCATCCAGTCTCTTCAATGACCACTCTAGCAATCTCTTTAAACTGAAAATATTAAACCACTAACTTAAATATTTTTCATTTAAACCAAAACTAAAGCATGGCATAAAAATACAAACTACCTCTCTTTGTCTTCATCAAAATACCTTCGAGTGGAGACATACAGTCTAATCCTGGTCCACACATACACCACCAACCAATCAACCTTTCCTAATGATATCCCATGCCATCTCCCCCTCCCACAGTGCAAATCTATCAACAATTGTTTTTATGAATGTACATAGTATATACTACAAATCATCTGAACTGCATGTCTGGATGTACCATTACTCCCATATATACTTGCCATGCCCAAAGACCTGGCTCTCTTATTTTCTATCTCACTTGAAATTCCTCCCTTTACTAACATAGGCCCCAAATTCTCTACTGCTGAACTGCTCATATATTTCCTTAAACTAAATGATCATAAAAATAATGTATCATAGTCCTCTATACTCCTCCTGGAAAGAAATTTAGATACCCTTGAAATATACTACAAATGTTAATGCTTACTTTTGCAAATGAAAACTTCTTACTAGGAGATGTCAGTTTAGACTGGAAGATAATATTGTTATAGAAATACCAAATAATTGTGATATTTTCAGGGCAGATCATCCTCAAAAAAAAAAAAAAAAAAAAAAAACAGGTAGACCAGCTGTCTTATTTTCTAACTCACTTGAAATTTCCACCTATACTAACATAGTCCCCAAATTCTCTACTGCTGAGCTGCTTATGTGTTCTACTATGAGCTGTACATATAAATTGAGGTTAGCAGTAAGCTGTATTGCCCTATTAAAATGAAACTCTGTGTCCACAGTTACATGTTCAAGGGATTAAAACTGTACCCCCTTCCTGAAGTATATAAGACAGCAATCATCCTTGACCCATAAGAAAAAAAATCTACTTCACCTTAACTATTTTACTTTGGGATTTGCTATGTTACAACTTTCCCTGTGGTACCCTGTAAGTTAATAGCAGGCTCAAATATTTGTAACCATACTACTTTTAGAATTGGTTATCTTTTCAAACGTTCAGTATCTCTGCAGGGTGTACCCCCCCCCCATGAAGATCTTCATCATCCTTTTGTATAAGCTCAACTATGTAACTTAAGAGCACACAATATAGTCTTAGAAGCACACCAAGGAATTTGGGTAAAATAGGTTTATGTAGCTGTATATTACTGAGCATTTTTTCTTTGAAATACAATGATAACATAAGCAGAAATACATAGAAACACATACTCTTTTTGCATTTGTTAAATAAAAAGCTATTTTTATATTTTATTTCTGAATTCCTAGAAATATAATATTTAAACAATTATGACTGCAAGTCTGACTAATAACTTCCTATGGAAATGTCAGTATCCATTATTCTTGGAGAAGTGATTGTATTACAGATATGAGAAACTTTTATGCAGGGTGAATGCCACAAATATGCAGTATCTGTCCATTTTAGTTTGTACATGTGTCAGTCATTTCTGCTGAAGATTCAGAGCACCAGTGGGATGAAAGTTCAATTCTCTGCCTGTCTATCTCTTCTATGACTAACCAGTGACCGGATTACCTTGAGGACCTAGTAAGGTCTTTGTGCCCCCCCCCACCAGACCTGTTGTTAGAATTCTCATAGAGAGTCTGTACCATTAACTTGAGAAGTACTTTATTGGTGACCAGTTTTGGTAGGTTTTATATAGGTAAGTACAGCTGAAACCATTCAGGCTGGCTTAATGTTTTCAGTGAAGGAACACAGTCCTATTTGCCCAGTGCTCACCTGTTTCCATACTAGAACCATACTAATGAAATGTGCTTAATGGACGTAGAGCAAGCAGTCATGGTACAACATTATTCAAATCACGAGGCTGTCTAGACATTAATGGCTGCTCTCCTCACAGTTCATTGATTTGAAGATCATTACATATATTTATAGCCCATTGCCCTGTTCTAATAAGGCAATGATAAAGCTATAATTGCTGTGTGCAGGATTCTGATACACAGGTTAATTATAGTTTTTGCCTTTATCACAGACATTCAAGGCAATAGGAACTGATAAGAAATAATATTAATGTACCTGCAGGGTCAGTGGTCTGACAAGTCATCCTTTGCATGTTCAATATCGTTATTCTTTGACACAGCAGTTGTTTTATACATCAAGCAAAGATCACCAGTAGAAGAAAAAAAAACAGGTTATTGTTTTCCTCACTCTGTTCTCAGATAGTAAAATAAACTGGCAGTAATTGGTTTTCTACAGTAAGCAGGCCTTCTTGAAGTTACACATTCTTTAAGTAATGTATGAAAACTTGAAAAACTGTTTATCAGCCTAATAAATAGAATCCAAAACTAGTCCTGATTTCTTTATATGTTGGTAAATAATCCTGCTGATTGGATCCGTCATACTTTTATAAAGCAAATGTATGCTGGTTTGAGCTATAACATACTGAAACAGATTCCAGGGCTGCTTTCCACAAAATTAATGGTAAAGAATTATAGTTACCATGCAAAAACTCAGGTATATTTGTACCATGTTTACCATACTGGGAAATGAGACATAGCTGTTTGCTGTCAGCAGTGCAGTTTGTTTCTCCGTTTATGGAACCTCACAGAAAAAATTAAGAAATCTTCAGTTATTACAGTATTCAACCTGAAGAGTAATTATTACAAGCATTCATTTCAGTGTTATTAATTTTGCTGAGCTATGGCTTATACCCTCCTACATGAACTATTAAGGTCAGCTTCATCCTGGCAGGGTATAAATTTAACTGGTTTTAATTAGAGATTATTCTAACATCAGAAACACAGAACATGAACAGGCACTCTGTTTAAAACAGTTAATCATTTTACTTGATTAAAAAAAGATTGCGTAAAATTATAAAACTAAGGAATTAGAAGAGTAAATAGTCAATGTAGTCAAATGCTTGAAAAATATTCCTTATTTACAGTGCAATATTAGACTGTGTTGTATTTTGTCTCTGTCCATCTAGCGTTGTAGTTTCTGAAACTGCAGTTTCATTTATCAGTTGCAGAATTTGTTACATTAGACATAATCTTCTCTTTTCTCTATACTCTAAGCATTGTTTTTTCCCTAGCCTGCTAACCATCTGCTTCCCCATTTTTGTACCCTAAACCATCATCAAGAAAGCTTTTACATGGTTTTGCTTGCTCCTTCCCAAACATACATTCCCTGTAGCAGCTGGCACATGCTTCCACAGTATTATCTCACTGTTACATGTGCATTTCCATCATATAACTACTCCCGGAACAGTATGAAAACATGTTGCCTGGCAAGTGTGCACCTGGGGTCTTTCTTGCTGTTTTGCAGTGATATTCAACAGCCAACAGGTGTCAGAATTGCAGCAGGCTGGGCTACCTCCCTCCACCCTCCCAAAGATGGATAAAAAGATATCAAACATTCAACTCTTCCCTCATTGGCTGTTTCCTTCAGTAGTCAGATGACCAGTTGATCCTGAGTCATCAGGTCGCAGTCAGGGTTGTAACCGTGTGTGCCATAGAGCATGCTTCTGGTATGAAGTGATGTATAATAACATGACTCCCTAAAAGAATAATAAGGACAGTAAACAGATGTTCAGAACTAACATCTCCCCCAAGAAACTGATTTTAGGTGATTTCAATACAGACTGGCAATCCTGTTCTGGCAACCATCCAGCCCATCATGTAAACTTTCATGGCTTCACCCAACTAGTCTAGTCGCCAACCAGGATAAATAAAAACTCCAACAAGCACACTATCCTGGATTGGATACTAGTCAATAAGAACCCCCAGTCATATATAACAGGCTGCTTATCAGATAGCCTCAGTGATCACTCCCCAACATTCCTACTCAAAAAATACCTATACCAAGCTAAACCTGTCATCCATCATCAAATACGTAAAAAACTAAACTTTAACCCACTCACATTTATCTCATCCCTCAAAGAATGTAACTGGCATCCTCTAAAGTACCTCAGTCTTGATGATGCAGTTGAATTTTTTAATACTACCTTCCTGAACATCCTTAATTACCATGCTCCCATAAGACTTTCCAGAACCAAAGCACAACCCTCCCCATGGCTACAGAAAACCACTAAGTCAGAAATGAAAAACAGGGATAAAGCCTGGGAGCACTGGTGCAAAACCAAAACCCCCTCAACTAGACAGAAATCCCAAGAACTACACCATAGAGTTAAAAAGCTAATAAAACAGGACAAATTCCAGTACTACCAGTCTGCCTTAGACTCCTCCCAACATAGCCCCAAACAATTCGGATCCTCCATAAACTCCATCCTCCACCCAGGTAAAGTCAGTACCCCTCCTCCTAAAATCCTTCACTCCTCCGAAAATATTGCTACTTCATTCAACACACACTTCACACAAATCATACTATCACTAGCTAAAAAACACAACCCCCCTCGCCTCCAACCCACACCTTCAACTAGTAATCTCCCCACTGCCTTCTCATTTTCTCCTGTACCTACCTCCAACATAAAAAAAACTCTTAACTAAACTTAAGCCCACCAAATTAGCAGCAGACAACCTCCCAAGTGAATACCTACAAATCGCAGCTGATGCTCTGGCCTACCCAGTATCCATCTTGATTAACCGATCTCTGTCAGAAAGTTACATTCCCACACTATGGAAAGCATCACATATAATTCCCCTCCACAAAGGCAGCCCCAACACAGAACTAACCAATTACTGCCCCATAGCTATTCTCTCTCCACTCTCCAAAATACTAGAGAGATGCATACACTCTCAGGTCTCAAACTACCTCCTTACTAACAACCTCCTTTCCAATACTCAGCATGGTTTCCGACCAAACCATAGCACCATCACTCCCTTACTCTCCTTTACTAACACTATCCTTCAGCATAAAAACAATGGCTATCTCGACTCTGCTACTTTCCTAGACCTATCTAAAGCATTTGATATGGTCCTACACAAACAACTTATCTCTGTCCTCAATAACCTATCCTTCTCTCAATCAGTCACCAACTGGTTTCAGAGTTACCTGTCTGACCACCAACAATCCATTGTATGGCAGAATGACATATCTCCCCAACTACCTGTCTCCATAGGGGTTCCCCAAGGATCAATCCTTGGTCCCCTACTCTTCTCTATTTTAACCAATAATCTAGCCTCTGCCACCAAACATGGCACACTCATACAATACACAGATGACTCAACCATCATCTGCTCAGCCCAGTCCCTACCCTAACTGCAAAAAGTCATACAGGAAGCCTTTTCCTCTGTTGAAACTTGGTTATCTGATGCCCAGTTAATACTCAACCCAAACAAAACTAAACTACTCATCTTCCAACAAACCAAACATACTCAAAACAACTCTCACTTTAACATCACAGCAAAAGACAACACCACTATACACCCAACAGAGCACACCAAATTGCTAGGAGTGGAAATAGACAATAAACTAAAATTTGAAATTCACATATCCATGACCATAAAAAAAGTCCACAAAAAACTAGGAGCGTTATACAGAAATAAGCAACTTCTCACCAAAGCAGCAAAGATTTCATTAGCAAATTCCCACCTTATCTCCACCCTATGTTATACCTCTCCAATATATACCAACCTAAGGCAATGCAATCTAAACAAGCTAGAGACCTGCTACAACAAAATCGCCAAATTCGCCACAGGGGCATCCTACCGTTGTCACTTGCTGAACTGGGCTGGCTTGAACTCCCTCACCTCCTTCAATGGTATCAACTCACACTCGCCCACAAACTAGTAAACCATCCACTAAATGTCCCATCCCTCCAGAATCTACTCCAACCCTATCGCACCACCAGACCACTAAGATCCAGCAACAAAAATCACTTGCAGATCACAAAAGCTAATAACTCTGCTGGTGAAGCACTATTCTCTTGCGCCATAGCCAAATTATGGAACTCTCTCCCACCCACAATTACCTCTGTAACATCATGCAACCACTTCAAAACTTTACTAAAAGCACACCTAAAAACATGCTGGCTATGCCCTTGTAACTCCAACTCTAATATCATCCACCCACTACCTTTCTTTCCACCCCACTAACTACCTTGATTATAGCAAGCTCGGATACTCATAAGCCTTCTACTTATTATACAGCAGGAACTTCTTATGGTAACAATTGTTAATGTCTGTTATGTACTTCTCAGATAAAGATTCTAGTTGTCTACTGATGTACTATGTTCTTCATCTGTAACTATGTTTGGAGCATCTGAAACTCTCATGATGTACCCCATAGTCTGATACTGCTGGTATTTCAAATTGTAGCTACAGCCCAAGTAGGTGTAGTTACATATGCTGTCAGCTTGTGCTAAGGATATCTCTTTGCTACAACCTACTAGGTTGCAATAATATTGAATAAAATAAATATTTTTTCATTAAATGCATATTGATATACAAACACTTCTTAAATGCAAGGGGTTTTGGTTACCTCTTTTTATGAAGTGGAAATAAGTTGGGAATCTTAGGGTTGCTTTGCATAACTTGGATACTGAAGCCTCATTATGCATAAAGAATCTGAAAATAAAACAATTTGTAACTGTATAATTTATTTATTTATTATTTATTGGCATTTGATTACTAGGAAAGCCAGAACAGGTAGATGCCCATGTTCTGCGGAGGCCCGAGGAGAAAAGCTCCAGAGTATTACAAATATTTTAAGAAGCTCCAAAGTATTACAAATATTTTAAGAACAACAATTTCACAATTTCAAAAAAAAAATACAAAACATCAACAGTTTAAACAATTATACCAGACTGAAAATAATGTATCAACATTGGTTAAAATACATGTTGATATGACAATGATCTAATATTTAGGGAAATTTTAGCCAGTTTAGAGAAATCAAAGGTAAATTGGTATAATAAAAACAGGAATTGCAGTATGAAATGAGAGAAGAAATAGTATTATAGCAAATTTAGATAGAGACTAGGGAGAGAAATTGATTGAAGTTAGAAACTGATAGAAGGAGGAATAAGAAGGAATAAGGTAAGAACAGGTACTTCTTCATAGTTAGGGATATAGTTTATCCTGATATTGAGCAATAACTGACACAGATTTTTGGCTAGATCTTTCAGAATTGGATAAAAGCAAGGAATGCCAGACCTTAGCAACATGGTAGGAGTACCGACCATTCCAAGCAGATTTAATAGAATTGTGGACATAGGGAAGTTTTTAATCATTGGACTGTAATAACCAATTTGGAACATAGTTGTATAGACTGATAGTTAGTGCTGGACAAGCAGATGGATGCTGGATAATTTTATAGGTGGTAAGAAGCAGTGTATATGTAAGTTGATGGGGTAGTTCTTACATAGGCTTTTTAGTGCTATACAGTGGTGGGTTCTGAAAGGGGTACTTTATGATAACAATGTATAAGTTTTGCTTTTTGTGATTCCTGGTGGTTAGTAAGGATGGCAATGCCATAAAGCAGTGAGAAGAGGAGGAAAGTTAAGGCAAATGTAGTTTTAGTTGTATTGGTGAAAAAGTGTTTGGATCTATAACACATCCCTAGTTTTTGGTGATTTTTTTAATGCAATTTTGTATATGTAGGTTTAATTTAAGATTATCACCTATTATCATCACTAATAATTTGCTATATGAAATTACTTTGATAGTTGTACTATTAAGAGAGAGGATTTTAAATTTTGCTTTTTTCATGTAAGAGGGATTTTGGAAAAAAAAGTATTTTTGGGTGGGGAGGGTGTAAGTATGAGTTGTGAGTTATATGTTTCAGTGGTGTTTATAGCTTCCTGAGTATTTTTTTTTTCAGATGTGTCTGGTTGTCTGATGTACATGTATGGAGTCATCTGTGTATTGTACTAGGGTGGTCTGTTGTGTTGATGCATGGAATATGTTGGTCAGAATATTAAAGAAGAGTGGACCAAGGACAGAGCCTTGTGGCACACCAGTAATGACTGGTAGGTATGGAGAGAGGGTAGAGTGCCATATTACAGATAGATACCTATTGGAAACATAGCTTTTGAACCACAGAACAGAGGGCTAATATAGACCTAGTGAGGATATTTGAAGTAGAAGATTGTTGTGACGACTGTGTGAAAACATTAGACAGTCTAGGAGTATGGAGGATACTGTCTTGCCATTATCTGTAGCTTTATTGATAGTGTCTATAATGGGCAGAAGTGCAGTGTTAGTAGTATGGGAGGAATGGAACTCATATTGTGTGGGGGGTGGCAGTTCTTCCTGCTGGAGATAGTTTAGCAATCATTTCTGAATAGATATCTTAAGTATTTTGCGGAGATAAGATCGCTATAGGTCTAAAGTTAGTCAAGTCTGTTGAATTTACTTTTCTGTATTGAGGGATAATGTGTGATTTTTCTTTCATCAGAGATAGGGAATGTGGGACTCCTGGACTGACTGATTTATAAGGATTGAGATAGGAGATGCAATGCTATTGGCTGCTGTTTTAAGGTATTCACTTGGAAGGTCATCAGCTGAAATAGAACATGGATTTGAATTTGTTAAAGAGTAGTTTTATATAGGATGTGGTCACAGGTTTGAAGGTGAAAGTAAATGTAGTGATGTGGCTGTTGGTCATGGTTGGAAGTGAATGTTGGGCATGCCTTGGTTAGGGACGCTATTCTATCTATGAAATAAGAGTTGAATTATACTACAGTTTCAAGTGGGGATTTATTGGGAGAGAGGTTAAGGATGAATTCCTGGCAGGATGTAAGATTTCTTTAATGACTGACCAACATTTTTTAGGGTTGTGTTTACTATTGTTCTGAATGTTGTTATATTATAGTTCTTTGTCTTCATTATTTGCTTTTCAGTACAGTTGTGGAACATTCTAAATATTTTGAAATATTATGGTATTTTTTATATTTTTGCCATTCTTTCACACTTTTTTTCTATCCTACATTAGCATGCTACTCTTTTTGGATAAACAAAGTGCATTATTTGTTTTTGGTCTCTTCCTTTTAGGAGTAGCAAGGCTGTTTATGATATTTAGGATATTTAGGATAGTGGTACTGAATTCATTTACAACATCATCTAAGGGGAGGATTTTTAGCATATTGCAATTAACAGATGATAGGGTAATAATGAAAATGTCTTAGGCTGAATGTAGACAGATTGTGTGATGTTTTAAAAACATGCTGTTAAATGGATATGAGATATCTAGTTGTACAGACTGAGAGATCAGAAGTGAAAAATGGGACCTTCTTTTTCCTTTTTTTTTTTTTATTTGGAAGGCTACTTTGGAATATTGAAAGACAGGCACCTGTAATGTGCCATGAAATGAAATAACACATTTATTTTTTTCACATTAAGAACATGAAAGCAGCTAGGAATAAGTGCTGTAATAATACAGAGTCTGTACTTGGAGCAATGGAAATACTCTTTCAGTAAAAATCTTACTGTCCTCAGTACTATCAGTTTTCAGATGGAGGCAGACTGGGGACAGGTAAGGACATCAGTAAATGTTGTCTTTAGTGACAAAGGGTAATCATGGAGCCAGAGCATGATGTGTACCACAAAGAAGCAAATTAGAGACATATTAGAAACAAGCAAGTTTCTCATGAGTTGTTCATTTTTTCATTAATTCACTTGAAATGTCTGTTTATCCAGTTCATTGATGTAGGGAGACAGACCCTGCCCTAGCAAACTAGGGGTATAAGGTAGGAAACCAGATCTGGCTGGAGTATTACCATCACAAGATGAAAGATACAGAACTCAACTATTTACCTGCCACATGTCTTCTGCATGTTAGAAGAAACCGGTGCCACAGGCAAAAACTCATGGATACACATAAGGTTACACAAAATCCACACACAAGGGACACCAACCAGAAACCAAATCAGTGAGCCAAGCAGCATGAAGCAGTAATGCTGCTTGCTGTATCACTGTGCTTTCTTAGTCCTAGCACTAAGGAAGTAGACTTTATAGTTATGCTGTAGGGGCAATATGAAGCATTGCAATCTGTTCAAAAGCATCCATATTTCATAGTTATGATGTAGGGGCAATTAAAGATCCCAGTCTAACTCAAAAATATCTCCATTTTACACAGATTTTGATCCACAGTGAAAATAATAAATTTCACATAGTAGTACACCAGTGTCTGGCAGGCAATGTATAACTGACATATTACTGATGTGGTAATCTCAGCAACATTGGCTTCACAATTACACATGCTATAATAAAAACATAACTTTAAAGCCTTGATGATAAAGGAAAAAAACAATATAAAATAATGTAAGTCACACAGATTCAAATACTTTTCTTATTAATCATAATAGTCTGAATCATTCACTCTGTCCTTCTACATGGTAGCATATCAAATGCATGTGATCTCACCTGCTATATAAGATTCACACCCTGCTTTGTACTTCATAATTTATAAACTGATGGAAGTAAAGATAAACTCACATGTACAGAAAGACTATTTGTAGCTTTTGGCACATAGTTAAATGGTCAGCAAAGAAATAATAGAAGTCTAATTAATTTCGTCAACCAGTAAAAATTTCTTTACATCGTATTAGTAGTATACAGATTTCTTCCTGCTTAACAGTTATTTGCTTAACCCATTTCAGGACAGTCTAACATCATGTGTATTAGTCATTCTGATGAACAGTAATGCAAACATTTCAAAAGACAATACACCATATCTTTTGTCCCAAATACCTTTACTTTCTTTTACACCCTAATGCTATATACCTATGAAAGCTAAACTGTCCAACAAATACTCTTCACTACTCTATCAGTGTTTTAAAATGTGTATTGCATCCTTACACTCCCCTTTTAGTTAGCAGTGACCTTTTATATAAATTTCTGCTTTATACATTAGGTAAATAGGTTATGATCTTTGTTCTTCCTGCTGGGTAAAATTGCTTAGATAATCAGTCCATTATAATCTCAACACGTTTTAATAGGACATAGCAGTCTAAGGAATCCTAAGCTTTGCAAATTCTGTCTCTATTATACAGATACATGGATTCACTTTATAATCTCGAAATACTGAAATATCGAATTTCAGTATCTCGAGACTATAAAGCCGAAAACTCCCAAACCTGAAAACCCAAACCATGAAATTCAAAACCGCAAACATCAACAAAACACTACAATACACAGACAAACACAAATACATCTACCTCCTGACACTACAACAAAGCAAAACAACACACAACACACACGAGCACAACAAAACAAATACATACACCTACCCTTCCTATAAGCAGGAGTTCAAGTTCCTGGCACTCCCCATGTGGGGGGCTGCTCCCCCCACATCTCCACTACTTATATATACTAACTCCGAAGCTGCACTAAACACTGAAAGACAGAAAACCCGCCACCACACATTCTACACCCCCCTTTGCAAAAACACACATCACATACATACATACAAACACCACCACTCTCAACACTGACACACTCACACTCTTACCTACCTACCCTAACCCACACCAAACACTCCCCAACACACTCACATACACACAAACCCTACCCAAAATCCTTAAAAAAACACAACTAATGAGCCATCATTACCGTGGATTTGATATTTCCTGGTTCAATATTCTGCAGTTTCGTGCAACTGCAGATTCAACAATTTGGTCTGAAAATGCTGAAATTCGACATTTCAGTATTTTGAGATTCCAAAGGGAACCCATAATCCTGGTATACACTGATAATTATATATCATTTCAAAAGCATGAAACTTTTAACTTGTTTTCCTGTCCAAATAATCCTATACCTTTTAGGGCCAGTTAATTACCCCAAAATTGTGAGTTAGAACAGAAAGATCTAATAGGTTTAAAGCTTTAATTTTATTCTTACATGTCAAGGCAGTTTTCATTATCAGTTTTAGTCTTTTAATATATGCATTATTGAGTTTTATTCATATTTTGTTTATGTTTTAATGCTGATCCTTCATTGATTCTCAAATATTTTAATACTCCCTCCTGCTCAAGTTCCTTTATATCACATGCACACCCCAAATCATACCTCTCAATTGTCTGGATTTTTGCCTAATATTTTTGGTCTATTGTTCATAAAAGTTGAGGCTTTTTGGCAAATCCCTGGGAAGATCTGAAGACTGAAGTCACTAAATAATGACAAGCATTTGAGTTTCAGAATTCAAATCCTTCAGGAAAATATATGTTAACACAAACTTTGTTACTCTTGCAAGTTTATAAGAGCAATATTAACAATATGTCCCTGTTTTTGAGCCTTTGTCCCCTCCCCCATTTTGTCAGGCTTTGTCCAGATTTCTTGTATTAAGAGGTTGAGAGGTATGCCCCAAATTGATATTTTCTCTGTGCTGCAACATTCCTGCTTTAAACATTGCTTTTGCACATTTATCTGGACCAAATAGCATTCTTATATCATCTGGGTAAATTTTAACTACTTGCAGTTGTGCTTTCAACTTCTCATCTGATGAACTATATAGTTTTACTTTGTCTTCAAATGTAGATGAAAAGTCTTTAAACAAGGTTGTTTTCTGGGAACCAAATCATAACCATGGCCTAATCTATTAAGTAAACAGCTTAATGGGTTAAGGAAAAGACAAAAAAAAGCAGCAGTGACAAAGAATCACCCAGAATATTCCCCTTTGAATGTTATCCCACGGATATTAATTTTCTCTTTGTCATGGCTTAGTTACAAACTGGTTTGCAACTCTTTCATGGTCGCTGTAGTTGATCAATATAGATTGTATCTTATACATCTGTAAGCATTCCTTTATCCATGAATGTGAGTTACTGTCATTTTTTTAATCTATCCAAACCCTTCCCCTTTTTAAAATTCTCTATTATGGTCTTATTTAGCAACAATTGTTCCATATGACTTTCTTTTGCTACCTTTTTGTTTTATTGCCTAACTGAGTTTTTATTCTAAATTAGTATAAACTCAGTTAGCATCAGTTCCAGTATATAGGTTGCATATTATTGGAATGCAAGTTGTTTGCCTGTAGTTTTTAAGATGGGTTGTGGGTTCACTCTTACAGAGGAGTATCATATTTCCTTTTGTTAACCAGATGGTTTCCATTCAGGATGCACATATAAGTTATTCTTACGCAGGCCTAAATCTTTGTGCAAATATATTAATACTTTTAGCCAAAAGATG
This sequence comes from Protopterus annectens, assembly GCF_019279795.1. Classification (NCBI taxonomy): domain Eukaryota; kingdom Metazoa; phylum Chordata; order Ceratodontiformes; family Protopteridae; genus Protopterus; species Protopterus annectens. The sequence continues at coordinate 1,123,439,356 of NC_056746.1, forward strand.
GATACTGCATCTGGACCCAAGTTTTCCATTGCGAAGTGTTTCTTAGTTTTGCTTCAATTTCTCTTGCTGTTACACCATCCCATTTTGTATTTTCTACATTGAACTCCTTGCTGTTTTATTTAAATTTTTGTAGTATCTTTATTATGTTCCACGTGGTCTTCATAAATATTCCCAAAAAATATGCTTATTTCTTCTTTTTTGGTGGTGATTCTATTTCTTTTAATTTGTTCCCAGGTTCTTTATAAAGCTTTTTTGGGTCATCAGTGAAGTAGTTATCTGTACTTTTGCTTTCTATTTATCTGCATACCTTCTAAGTTTTTCTGCCTGTGTTGATATTTTTTAGTTCATTATTTGCAATAGTATGACATAGATCCTGTTCTTTAATACCATGCATTGCTTTTACCATGTCTATCCTTCTAAGAATTTTTGATGATTTCTTGTCTTAATTGCTTTATAGTTTTTCTCTTTTTGATGCTTCCATGGTGGCATTTTATTTCTTCCTTTTTCTTCCCTTCCTTTCCCTTATTGCTCTATGTTTTTGTGACGAGACTTTATCTGTTATTGATTTAGCTGCACAGTAATATATCCTACTTATTTCTGTTCTATCACATAAATTTATGTTAGTAGTCCTAATCACTGTGTTCACCTGTTTTGCCAAATGTTTAACATTTTGGATCTTATTTACTTTCTGTAACCTATTTCTTTCATTGATCTTAATATGTCTATCCATCTATATCAAATCAAGCAGCTCTTCCCTTAGATCATTTTCTTCTAGACTCAATCCAACTTCTTTGCTCTCCATTTTCTGTGAGCATTCCATAGAAATTTATGGAACACCGTCCTGTGGCATATCCTCTTCAGATGCACCTTACTTCAGCTACTGCTACTTTATATGGAAAAATATTAGCCTATCACTTCACAGCATTGCCTATGTCAGAGTTGCCACTGTTTTCTGCTCCTTCCCTTGCTGTTCAACTTCAACTGAACTTTTGTGCTAGTCTCCTACAAAAGACACCAGAGCATCACCATGTGGCAAGTCTTCAGATGCCTTCCCCTCCATCTATTTCTTCTTAATCTGGGGACTCTTTGTTCCATCATATTGTGGTGTTACCTGTGTTAGATTTTCTGCACTAAATCTTTCACTTCACAAATAATACATACTTTTAATTTATGTTAGTTCAAAATCTTCCTTACTAATCTTTTTTGCTTTCCCCCCTTTGTTTTCTTATTTTTCTTTTTTTTTTCTTTTTTTTGTATTGTGAAAATGTCTTTATCTGGAAGCCTTTGTCTGTATTTCTCTTCAAATATCTTTAGTGCTGCTTTTTACATTGATTAGTTTTCCCTTCTCCTTTGCATATATCTTGCACCACATTTAATATCTTTTTTATTGGGTATAGGAACTGTGAAAAACTGAATAAACCAGCAAATATATTCACAATGTGCTAAAGATGTAAAACGTGAAATGTATATAAAACCTGTAAAAAGCTGCAGTGTAATGAAATATGACAAGCTGCACAGATGAAATAATTGCTACTTTTTAGAACTGTACTAGAACTCTGAAAATAAGTTTGTACACAAATATAGAGCCATATACATATTAATCTCTGATGAACATTAATCAACAGAAAACATGTTAAAAATGCTCTTTGATTAAGAACACCTTAACCAAGTGATTGCAAATGCAAACAAATGCATTATATTTGTGGTCACTGAAATTATTCAAAACTTTATTTTTACATGTAGTGAAAGGGGAGGAGGGGACTTTGCCCCCCTTTCCCCATAATATGGTGGGTCACACAAACACACAGAGAGAGGAAATCTCCAAAATTATATTACCAATTATGGAAGTTCAACTGCAGTATAATTTGACTTCTACTATGCATGCTATGACCAAAGCAATGACACTCAGCTATATCTATATACATATATTTACATAGAGATATGCATGTATGTAGGTTTGTATGTATGTGTATGTATATGTACAGTATATGTATATTGGTTCCCTTTGAAATCTCAAAATACTGAAATGTCGAATTTCAGTATTTCGAGACCAAATTATCAAATCTGCAATTGCGCGAAACTGCAGAATATCGGACCCGGAAATGTCGAACTTACGGTACTGATGGTGCATTAGGTAAGTGTTGTTTTTAAAGGGTTTTGGGGAGGGTTTGTATGTATGTGAATGTGTTGGGGAGTGTTAGGTGTGGGTTAGGGTAGATAGGTAAGAGTGTGAGTGTGTCAGTATTGAGAGTGATGGTGTTTGTATGTATGTGATATGTGTGTTTGTGCAAGGGGGTGTGTAAAATGTGTGGTGGTGGGTTTTCTGCCTTTTGGTGTTTAGTGCGGCCTCAGAGTTAGTATATATATATATATATATATATATATATATATATATATATATATATAAGTAGCGGGGGTGTGGGGGGCACAGACTCCCCACATGGTGGGGTGCAAGGGGGGACTTGCCCCCTTGCTTATAGGAAGGGTAGGTGTGTGTGTTTGTTTTGTTGTGTTCATGTTTGTTGTTTTGCTTTGTTGTAGTGTCATGAGGTTAGGTGTATTTGTGATTGTATGTGTGGTGTAGTGTTTTGCTGACGTTCGCGGTTTTGAATTTCATGGTTTTGGTTTTCGGGTTTGTGAGTTTTCGGCTTTATAGTCTAAAGATACTGAAATTCAATATTTTAGTATTTTGAGATTATAAAGTGAATCCCAGGATTATATATTGCTTGTTTTGAAGGAGGTCTGGGCCTCCACAGAATTGATTACATGTATACATCTGCAGTCATGGGACTGTATACATATCTGCTGACCTTGCCAAATCTTAACATAGTAAAAGTTCTAAAACATGAGGAAAAAAGTGTAAGATAACTTCTCTGCTTAGTTTAACAGAAGCATATCAGTGTCAAGCAGGAACAGAAATCAAACCAGAAGTAGACAAAAATCAGTCAGCAACTGAATGTGCTGAAAAAAGAAAGAAAGAATATAAACAAAAGGATTGGATGGGAAGGAAAGAAACGTGGAAAAGACAAAACTATTGTGGCAAGTATAGAAATCTCCTGGAATAACCTCATGATGATTAGGACTTGCTGCAGGAATGGTTAAAAAGAGGTAAATTAACATAGCAAAAAAAAATGAAAGCTTAATAATGGCAGCCAGGATAGTGGACTACGTACACATTGATTTATAAAGTCCATTGAACATGTGGGAGAAACAGACAAATGCAGTTTCTCTAAAAAGGAAGAAGGAACACTCATGGCAGAGGGCCTGTATATTGAAATGCACAATAACATAGCAAGACTGTTGCACTGGGAGTTGTGCAAACACTACAACATTGAAGTAATTGGGAAATGTTGGAAACATGAACCTCAAAGCATTGTAGAAAATGATCAACTCCCAGATTCACCAAGCAGGCGTGCAGGAATAAGTTATTCCTGCATGGCAGGGACCATTCCTGATCTGTACGAGAACAGGAGGTGTGTCTGAGAGCAGAGTTCTCACAATACACATGATCCCTGCACTCCAGAATTGCCATTCGGCAATTTAAAAGAGTGAGAATGCTTGTAACACCCCCAACCCATCAGAGTAAAGAATGTGGACAAAGCCATACGGGACAATCATCCCACAAAGCAGAAAGTTGATAGAATAACAGGTTCAGCATTAGCATGGATATTCTGAAGGATACAAATAAAAAAGCACAACAAATAATTTTTTTTTAAACATGCAATAAAGTTTAATCGCAACTGCGCGGGTGTGCTCATTGCTTAGCTATGCTTAGCCCAGCTGAAACAGCATGATAAGTTAAAAAGCAATAGACATCAAGTGCCAGTATAAGTGCAATAGTATAGTGGTTGGGGTGTACCCCTTGCATGTAGTAATTCAGGGTTTGAGCCTCCCCAAAACCATTTGCATTCTATTTTTTGCATATTTATGTAAGAAGTAACTGATTTTTCTCAACCAGAGTAGTGTATTAGGCCCAGATGTGAGGCGTCAGTATAATAAAGTAGTGAAACCCCCATATAAACAGTGCCCCATACAGTATAGTCATGCAAGAATAAATTAATCACAGCACATTGGGGGATGTCAGGGAAGGTAAATAAATCTAATATTATGTATTGAATGATGAATCAATCCCATACAAGTGGCAGACCAATATAATAAAACATAAGCAATGCTAAGCATTACACAGCTATGTTGACTGGGTGTAAGCATTGTGTACATATGAATACTAAGCAATGTGTAGCCCAGCTAAGTGGATTTGCCCATTAGTAAGCAATGCTGAGCCTGCCCTTTTAAGCACTGCCAACTTTAGCTAAGCATGTTTGCCCGTAGCTTAGCTCAGCATTTTCAAAACTGTCCAATCATGGCAAAGGTTGGGAAATCGGCCATATTTAAACCCTGCAGGAGGGAATACAGCTCATAACTGGTTGTAGCTTTCCACTGTAGGCAGTATGGCAGGAGTTGGAGAGGGCATGTGCTTCTGGGTGCAACACTGGGGCACCCAGGAGTCCAAGGTCATGGTAGGACTCCTGATAAAAAAACATGACATGAGACAGCTGCAGGACCAGTACCAGGGCTCCCAATATAAAGCAGAAGCCTGGAAAAGTCTCACCCATGATCTCACCAGTGCCACTGGTATCCCTTGGACTGTTGAGCAGGTCTGGCACCACTATGCTGACTTGAAACGGAGGGAGCTCTTGGAACAGTGGGTCCAAGAAGCAAGAGAGAGGGGAGATGTCCCAGCAGTGTGTAAGTATTCATAGCAGTAATTGTTTACCAAAGTCCAGCCTGTGTATTTGATGTATAGATATGCATAAATGTTTCTCTATTTTCATTACAGCTGCAGCTGAGCGGGCTGTGAACCAGGAAGCCCATGCCAGCAGGTTGCAAAGGCTGCGTTGCAAGGGTGGTGAGTAACAATCCTGCTTGTAGTAGTCATACCAAATAAATATAAAGGAGTAAAATGTCACCTGGTACTATAAAAACGTGCATGGTTTCCACTGAATAATCCAGACAGTATGACAGTAATAGTCCCATATAGATCATATTTAAATAAAAGTGTAACTGCCTGGCAATAAAGTTCTAAATCCTGGACTGGTTGTGTTTAGTCTGGTATTGTATGGCCTCACATGTTGCATTCACCAAAATCTGGTATGTGAATAGTACTGTTGTGTCAACTGTTTGTTACACTCTGCTACATAAAAAATATGTCTAGTAATGTCTGTATAAGAATGTTGTAATTACAAGGTCAGATTGTACAATCAAGAGAGACTTAGACTGAAAACACTAAAGGAACAGACAGCACTTTCTAAATAGCTCACTCTGATGAAACACACATTGTTGTACTTTTAGCACACACAGCCATGGTTCAAATCCCATGTGTGGTAGTAAACTATATGCATAATCATACCTTTCAGTTGTACAGATTTCTACAGAAAGTCCAGATATCTGCCTCATATTTTTGGCCTGTTCATCTATTTTCCTGGCAAATCACTGGGATGATCTCAGGATTGTAGTCACTAAATAATGACATACATTTAAGTTTCAGACTTCAGATCCTTCAGAAAATGTATATTAAAACAAATCCTGTTACTCTAGCAACTTTCTAAATGTTTATAAGAGCAATATTTAAAATATGTCCCTGTTTGTTCCCCCCGGTTTGTCAAGCCTTGTACAGATTGTTTGCATTAAGAGGTTGAGAGGTATGCGCAGAATTATAACTAGGAATCTGGGAATATGTGTAGAAGCAGTCAGATAGTGTTAACAAACATTCCCTCCACAGATCTACCAGGTAAGAGAAGTAGAATTTAGCTATAATACAGTTGAAGTATACACTGTGTACAAACATATCACTGCCCAAACCAAGGCCATAGGGTATTGTAATAATACCTGTAGAGTAATGATTAGAGCAATGGTCATTAAAGTTGTGAGTACTGCAAGGATATACAAGTTGTTAATTGACATCACTCCGCCCCACCTTATCTGCAACAATAATCTAAACACACAAATCAATGGGTATGTTTTACACCAAATCTACTGTTAGGACATATGTCCTATTATTCAACAAATATTGAAATATGTTTCTATTAATGTTCCATATTGAAATACTATCATTGATGGCCTGTTGCTATCAATGTAACTTGCATGCCATTGTAATGGCCACTGTGGTTCCATATATGCATGTGTTCTGTTTGCTATGCAACTGTTCCAAATCTGTCATTTTGGGTTAATGGGAATATCTATGCATGCTGTTATAACTAATCCTGGATTGTGTTGACTATTACTAACCCACATATGTTCTAAAACTGTAACTCCATAGCACATTTGAGAAGGTTGGTCCCAGTGGACCTACCTCTCCTACCTCATCTGACTATGGCACTGGGCCCCAACACGTCTGGGACCCACCCCAGGACCTCCTCATCTGCTGGTCTTGCACCACCTTCAGGTGGAACTGCCTCAGGGGGTGGGACTCATCCTTCCCCCTGGGAGCGGGCGCAGGCAGGATCCTGTCACCTGAAATCAGGTCCGGGGTCTGGTGCATAGGGATCTTCGCAGAGAATTGGGAGATCTGCTACACTAGCTTGAGGGCTGCATGGCACAATTAGAGATTCAGCCTGCCCCTCCTGTTCAGCCCCCAGCACAGCCACCTCCAGGGCTGTGAAGGTGCAGTGGTGACTGCCCATGGGTGGGGAACTAAGTCCCACTGTTTCCATTTGGGGGCTCATGGGCTTCTGATTTCCAAACACCCCTCCCTGTCCAAGGTGTTTGCCCCCACATATGTCATATACCACCCCTGTATGCTGTCTTGTCTGTCTTCCGACCCAACCTATCTCCCCAAATATACCTACTATCCTTCCCCAGCATCCCACTTCCACCTTAAAAAAAGGGCACTCTATTCCCAAAAATAATTTTGCACCATGCATAACTGTCAATTTTGCAGCTGCTTACAACTGCTATAAAGTGCCTTAATCCCTCTGTACCCAACAGCCCTTGTTCTGCCCAGCAACAAAATAATCAGCCTTTGCAAGTCTTAAACACACACCATAGCCACAGCAATTCATCACTAAGACATCTGAGCTATTGATATGTGTGATGTTTTCTCAAACATATGCAGCACAGTCATTCAACAGTAGGGAAAATGTATTTATATATATAAATGTATACATACATGTGTATATATATATATATATATATATATATATATATATATATATATATATATATATATATATATATATATATATATAGTACATTTGGACATCAAATCCACACTCTGAACCTCCTTCCTCCACAGCTGAACTGTTCTGCCTTGCTAGAAAATAGAGCATCACATGTGGACAAACCTAACATTAGGAGGGGGATATATAGGGACAGATTGTAGATATGCCTATTACAAATATATGAAGTTTGTGCATGATACATTTCACATTAACTTGACTGTTTTGAAGGTGGTGGAGTCTGAAACTCATGTGTCTGTCATGACTTCATTACTTCCACCTTCAGCTATTTGCAAGACTAATATAGATGTTTGGAGGAACAGAACAAATACTATGATGGTGTAAAGCTTGACATTCTGTGCAGATCTGCACAGCTGACAGGCATGGCCCACTGCCCACAGGGCCTGATGTACAGACCCAGTGTAACCTACCAGTGGCTACATGACCTGGAAATAGCGGAGCACTATAGGGTGGACAGGGTCATTCTACAGCAAATTGTTGAGCTGTGCCAGCCATGCCTCATACACAGAACCAACAGAGGGGAACCCATCCCAGTGGCTACCAAGGTATGTGTAAGCTTAAGAATATTAGCCACTGGTACCTTCCAAAGGCCAACCTGGGATATCATGGGACTCTCACAGGTACCATGTTGAGAGCTATGCAGACAGACTGCATTCTATGAAAAACTAGCATGTACACACAAACCCTGTAAAACTAGCAGTATTCAATCCATATACAGCAATACTCACACACTCTCCCTAGGTCTAGAACCTTATACAAATATGTATTTGGCCTGTGTCCACAAGTCTTGTTGTAAGAGGTTTTCCTACCCACTGTCTGTAACACTGCTACCCCCACACATGAAGGATGTCTTCCATACAGGAAAGATAAAGGGACAATGCCCACATGATGTAGTTATTTATAGTAGTGGGTCGCTACGACATTGGCTATTGGAAGAACTATACAGCTGCCTGCATGCAATTAGCAAGTGGGGAACAGCAATTGGTGCAGAGGCCATCACCTGAACATGAGCATCACCTACAAAAGCCATGCTTCAACCTATTCAAACAAGCTCGATTCCAGTACTGGAGAGAGAGAGTCACCAAAAAAAAAAAAAAAAAAAAAAACACATAAACAAAACCTTGAAATAAGAAACAAGAAGACATTCTGTACACAGAAGTAACCTGAAGATAAACCAGGTATGTGAAACATAAGCATGTAATTGAATGTAGTTCTTGGTCTGGTCTATAATAATGGGATAGATGATTATGAAAGATGTATATGTGCCATCAATACTTGCTGTAATGACGTCCTGCTGAACAAATGCTATGGACATAGAATCTGACTCTGTCTTCAGTGAGCTATACTTGTCAACTGTGTAGATCTTCACAGAATGTCAAGATTTAGCCATTATAGTTTTTGTTCTGTTGCTCCAAGCATCTATATTAGTCTGGCAAATAGCTGAAGATGGAAGTAATGAAGTAATGACAGACACATGAGTTTCCAACCCCACCACCTTCAGAACAGTCATGGTAATGCAAAATGTATCATGCTATAAACTTCATAGGTTTGTAATAGGCATATCTATGATCTGTCCCTATATATTCCCCCTATATTAGGCTTTGTCCATATGTAATGCTCTAAGAGGTGGATAGGTTGGTTCATGGCTGAGGAGCCTGACACACCCTGGGAAAGGACAGCTCACATATGGCAACCAATAGAATGTCTGTCAAACAGTCATGTCTGTGCCACTGCTAGGCCAGTTATGGGATGTTGCCCATATCCATATGTTACCTGTGAATATGAGTATTATACATGTTTGTACTGTAAATCTAGGATACCTATATAGGGCATGGGCATAGCAAAGCACTGTTGCAGATGTGTGTGTTAAACTGCATGTGATATATTGAATTAATACCATTCAACTGTGCAGTGTTCCTCTGGACAAAGTTCACAGTTGTGACAGATATCTGTAGTCACTTACACATTTACTTGTGTTATGGCAGCTCTATTGATAGTTTATCAAAATTGACTTCCCTGTTTTCTCACCCAGTGAGGTGGACCAAGGACCAGAAGTGCAGATATAACAGGTTGAGATGTATGATTAAGCTGCAAGACTGTAAATACAGTGTGCCATAATGGCATAGAACACAAATGTGTACCAGGTATCCCCTGAGCATGTGTATGTATGTGTATGTTCAGCTGAAAGGCACAGAAGTAATAGCATGGGTCACAAGCAGTCTGAAAAATATGATGTGCATGTTGCACATGTGTGTAATATCACTGTCACTGCATACAACAAAATAAAATGTGTACTGCTACTGATTGTTGCATCGCCTTGACACTGATATGGGTACTACAGTAGGCATGCTTATCACGTAGTAATCAGAGAAGTGTACAACTGTGTTATGACCCACTGCCCATGCCTACCATTAGCAGCTATATCAACACCCATATACACTGGATATCAAAGTCTACACACCCCTGTTGAAATGCCAGGTCTGTGTGCTGTATGCCAATGAGACCACAGTAAGTCGTGTCAAAATGTTTCTCACCTCAAATGTGACCCATAACCTCGGCAATTCTATTGAAAAAGAAACAAAGATGTTTCATGGTAGGTGAGCAACCATTGCCAAGTGAAGATGCGATATGACGTTAGAGTTCAAACCAAGAGAAATGGATGCTGTAATCATCTCAGCAGGTGTTTACACAACATATCAGTGTAATGGTGTGCACACACATTCAACTGGCTTACTGTACTGAGTATTAATTCCCATATGATTCCACTGGACAGGTTATGTTCCCTATTGAACTGAGCAGACTGTAGGACACATCACAGGTGGGGATTGTGTTGACATGTGCTTTTGTGGGGTCATGTTCTAATTGCACAAGTACTATGCATTCTAACAGGGGTGTGTAGACTTCATATCCTCTGTAGCTATATGGAATCATCAGTACCTTACCTGTACAGCCATCATCCACCAATGATAGGGTAATCCCCTTTGGTGGACAGCACCAAGACACAAACCACATAATAGGTTGCTATAGTGGCTGTACAGGGAAACATAGATGAAGACCACAACTTGGAAGCAAGTACACCTCTATCTGAGCAAGCATGTAGGTTCACAGGTGACTTCCTGTAAGGCTGACTATGACTTGAAATCAGACATATCCAAATCACCAAGGCCAAATGCAACCATGTCTACACATATGTGTGCAGTCTCAGAGCCAGTAACACAAGTCAACCTGTACTGGGGGTAAAGCACACCTCATACGCACATGCCATGGATACTGGCAACTTGTATCAGACAGGATAGGCAGGAACAGTGGCACCCTGTCCACATCATTAGTACAGGGGGGATATGCACATCACCCACACTCCTGATTGCATCAATGGTGAGCATATACATAATGCCAACTGATGGCACCAACAGCAAGTCTCCATGGGCCATGAGAACATCACAGTTTGCCTTTTACATGAACACAGGCATATACTCACAGTTCCATCACACACTACAGTCAAACACACACATGCCACCATCCACATATCATCCACATGGAAGATGGCCACTGTCATCCCTCTACACAGAAATTAATGGTGAATAGTGGATTATGCCATTGTGTCCAACATTGGGGGAACTGGACAGTTTGGGCCAGGAGTGTAATGCAAGATGTCAAAGCCATGATAGCTTACAGTGTTATGGTATAATTTGGATTATTTGCAAGTAATATCCACTGCTAATGTGCACATGGACAACCATTTGAGGTCCTGTGACCTTTTTTCCTGTTTATGTCTTCCAGGTACAATGTCCCGGGAACGTCTGCCCGCATTCACAAATTAGGAAAACAATGCAATCATCCATTATGTCATCATGCATCATGCCATCCTCTTCAGCCACAGGGCACAGGATCTGCAGGAGAGGACGGCCCTGTGGAATGAGCTCATCCACAGGGTAAACTATGTCAGCCTGCACAACCAAAATTATGCGCAGGTGCGACATCAATGCACAGATGTGATCCGGCATGCCCGTCAGCCTGCTGCTGCTGTTAGAAGGGACCATCTAGCCACAGGTGGGGGCATGCCATCCAGCCTCTACTGACGCATACTGAGGAGCTCCTCACCAGCCTTGGGGCACCTGCCTGACAGCTAAGCCAGCAGGCTGAAGACAGCATTATGGAGGTGGGTGTCACCCACACAATGGATGAGGAGGTGCAGGTAAGGCCCCAGACAACATTACTAGACCACTGCTGCTTATGCATTTTCATCTGTAAAGTATCTACATGTATATGTCAGATAAGATAGTCTGTTGCTGCAGTAAAGTAATGAGCAGACGTGCATAATCTCTAGTATTGTGGGTTTGTACTGTCGATATGTTGAAATGCTGCTCCCACCCTGTACCAATGCCACAGGTGCAGCTACTGACATTACTTCTGTCTCACAACTATTTAGTTCCCTCTGTTATACAATTGGGGCAGCAGCCTGTAGCTGGTGAGTATGGAGTTGTTTTGTTCAATACACCATCCATGTTATGGCCATGCTATTTGCCATGCACACATTTAACACACCTACCCAAAATGCATGCTGTACATGTTCACTTATTGTTGGTGTTAACTGCACTGCATCACAGGGGTCACCATGGTGGCATATCTGAAGAGTATGTAAGAGTCCTGCAGTATACCTAACAACCTGTCAGTGCAAGATGTGTGGACAGAGATGAACATAATGCTGGGACAAATGGCCTACAGTAGGGACATGTCTAAAACATTACCCTTATACAGTGGCTACAACAGTGTATACATCACTATTACAATGGCAACTGTTCCTGATATAAACAATGGCAAATCACAATACCACATTCCACACCTTTTACAACCTGTAATGTGATCCTAACATGAACAATGAATGTGTAATATGAAATCCTTTGTTAGGACAACAAATATGGGGAATACATACCTTAACAAACACTGGAAGCATATGTGTGCGCACACTAAATAACATATTGTGGAAGTAGCTTATGATGTACTGACAGCATTCACTCTTCTTGAATACACAGCTCCCATCAAGTACAGGGCCTCAATGTCACGCCAAGGCATGGTCTGCTGTCCAAGTAGTATGTCCATGACATGTGTCCACTCACATGCAGCAGGGTAACCATGGCTTGCACACATCTTACAAACTAGGAAATGGATCCCATATCTGAAAGGTAGCACTCAGGAGTTGGACAAGTAGCCTTACCTCACAATTGCATATACCATGACAAACAGTGCAGACAGTCATGTATGTGTGTATAAAGTATGGGACAACATTGATGTAGAAAATAAACAGATGGCATCCAAAACAGATGACAAAACATGTTGCAAACTGGTCATGGAGGCTGCCCAGAAACATGCAGCAACACTGAGGGACTTGCAGGAATGTCTAGCAAGTACTACCTGTCCAGTACCTGTGTCAACAATTGCCCAGATTCTGCATAAGTGTGGACGATTTATAGGTTTATAGGTTCATAGGTAGGTACTAGGCTATTGGCCCTAGGGCCTATATAAGCCTAGCCAAAAAGGTACCCTGGCTTTCGCCACCCAAGAAAATTGTTTTCCTGTGCCCCTGTCGAGCAGAACCACAGAGGTGATTCCCAAGGTGAATTTCCTATTTCCCATCCAATCATCAAGATATTTCATGAAGAGTGCTAATGAGGAGCTTTGTTTGATACAGATAGGTAGTTTGTTCCAGAGTATGGGAAGTCTCTGGGACAGGACTCTATCCCCCCAGCATGTAATGCTTATTGTACTGACAAGGTTTAAGTCCTTAGACCATGTAGCTCAGAGGGATTAGGATTTCTTAAAGTGGACCATGTCCAACATCTCTTGGTTTGACATAGCTTTGTATGTTAGGCAGAGATCGCCTCTGAGTAGGCGATATGCAACGGAGTAAAGCTGGAGTTTTTATAGACGGTCTGCATAGGGCATCTGTTTGAGGCAAGTAATCCTCTTTGTGAGGTATTTCTGTGGTCTTTCAAGTTGTTGTAGATGTCTTGGGAGGTACATACCAAAAGGGGCATTGTACTCTATAATGGGTCTAATGAGTGATGAGTAGAGGGGAACAATGACCTCTTTTTTCCTGGATGAGAAACCTTTTATGGTGTGTCACATAGAAGTATTTCCTGACTACTGTGGCAATGTGATTATCAAATGAGAGATTACTGTCCACCTGTGTCCCAAGGTCTCATATCACACTTTCAGTATTAAGTAGACTACCACCTCTGTGGTAGCTCATGGGTACAAAGGTTTTACCAAAGGGGATGACAATGCACTTTTTGGCATAGAGCTTGAGGCCATGACTCTGACAACAGGCATCTGTCTCCATGAGGCCCTTTTGTAGGATGTCCACATCATTAGGAGTTTCGATTATGGCTCCTAGTTTGCAGTCATCTTGAAACTTCATCAGCCAAAGACCTTCTGTGTTAGCCTGTAATTCAGAAAAGTAGATACCAAACAGGAGAGGACCCAGGACTGAACCCTGTGGTACTCCACTTGTCACTGGTCTGAAGTTGGATTTGGAGTCTGCTACCTTCACAGTGTGGGTTCTGTCAGTAAGTCAGTTGGCCACCCATCCTGTGACATAGGGATTTATATCTAGTTTAGTGAGTTTATCTATACATCCAGAGTGGGGGATGGTGTCAAAAGCCTTGGCGAGATCTAGATAGGCTGTGTGAACCACCTTACCCTCGTCTACAGCTTTGGTGACTGCTTCAAAGAAATCTATCAGGTTTAGGAGACATGATCTGCCTTTTACAAACCTGAACTGGGTGGGGTCCAGAGTTTGGAGATTACCAATGTTTTTGTGTATAAGATCCATAATGATACATTCCATGGCCTTGCAGACCAGACTCATTAGGCTAATGGGGGAGTAGTTTCTGGGGTCTGTGGTGGCTCCCCCTTTGTGGAGTTTGATAACCATCGCTGTGCACTATTCAGTGGGCACAAAGCCTGAGGTGAGGCTATGATTGAACATGGTGCTTAGGTGGGGTGCCAGCTCATTCTGCAGTTCATGTAGAACACAGTCTGAGATGTTGTCAGGTCCCATGGATGCTGTGTTCTTGGCTTTGGAGAGTGTGTTTTTTACCTGTGCAGCCGTGATTACAGGAATGTTGCATTCTTCCAGTATAGAGATGGGCCCTTTAGGGGGTGAGAGGGGGGTAAAGTTAGCACTGAACTTATTTGCCAGGATGTTGGCAATATAAGTTGGTTCTGTATATTTAGTGCCATTGTGCTGTAACGCAGAGCAGATCTGAGTGTTACCATTGAGATTCTTAGCATAGCTATAGATTGCTTTGTGGTTGTCTTTAGAATCAGTGGTGATTTTGTTTTCATAACTAGCTTTGGAGGATTTTAGGACGGATCGCAGCTTCTTACTGAGGTTGAGCAGGGAGCTCCTACAATCAAGGGATTTTACTTTTTTTGCAACATTTTCTTTCTTCTGTTGTAGAATTTGTTTATGGCAGGGGACCACCAGATTGGCTTCCTTTTTTTGGAGGACAGCATCTTGGTTCTGTTAGGGATAGCATGATCCATGCACTCGTGTAAGTGCTTAAAGTCCATTTGTGTAGGATTCATCAGTCGTACCTCTATTGTCCATCTGCATGGGTGTCATGAAGTTTGTCACTTCTGTCTTAAGCATTAAGCTGGCTTTGGAGAAATTTTTACAGTTATTTCCCTAATGGGGATGGGGTGGAATGTGGATGTTTAGGGTGATTATCTTTTGGTCGGTTCTGACCAACGAGGAATTGACCTCTGGTGTAGAACACTGATTGCCCATGTTGGTAATGACCAGGTCTAGGATATTGCTGCCCCTGGTGGGGGTGTGAATAAGTTGATCCAAGGCATTGGAATTTATGAATTCCAGAAAAGGTTGAGCAAAAGAGTTGGTACATGAGTAGTTTTCCTAGTTAATGATGGGGTAGTTTAAATTGCCCATTATTAGGGTGTTGGTTTGTACCCTAATATTTTCCAGTGTATCAAGAAATGAGGAGTGGAAATCCTGGGGCATGGTGAGGGATCTGTAGCAAGTTAGAATTTGGATTGCGGTTTTGCCCAGAGTTAGTTGCGCTAGGATAATCTCGGATGCATTATGCTAAGCAACTAGCCTGGAGGTGTGGAAATCCTTAATGAATATGGACACGCCTCCACCTTTAGTGTTTCGGTCCAGGTTAGGTGGCCTAAAGGTGTGGTATGAATTATAGCCTGGTAATGCAGGGGTGCTCTCTGGAGCCTTGAGGTCTCTGTCACTGCACATATGTCAATGTTCTCCATTTTAAGGAGTGCCTCAAGTGAATGCATTTTGAGGTTTAGATTTCTAGCATTGAGTAGCATTACCCTCAGATTTGGCTTGCTTGTACCTGTTATGGTGGTGAATTTGTCCTTTGAACCTTGCCTGAAAAAGGCACTATAGGGATGGCAATAGTCTTAGCCAGTATCTGGAATCCCAATGGTGTCAGGTGCAGACCATCTCTGGCAAAGCATCATGGTCTGTCGATCATGTCATCCCAGGCAGACAGATCCTGGATCCCCTTAGAATGACACCAGAAGCTTAGCTAATTGTTGAAGTCATTCATTTTTTCCTTGTACTGTGGTATCATTCTGAGTGATGGCAGGATGCTACTCAGGGCTAGGGTCATACCTGCCTGGGCTACAAGATTGGAAAGCTCCTCCATGTCTCTTTTCATGCAGTCCAGGGAGGTACGTCTCAGGTCATTTACACCAGCATGGACAATGACAGAGTCATATTTGTACTTGTTGTGAAGTGACCTGAGTGCGTGTGTTATGTGGTGGATCCTGGCACCTGACAGGCAGCTGACAGTAACTTTCTCCTTGTTTAGCCTAGTGAGTGGAACATCAGTGTGCCTGACTATCAAGTCACCTATGACTAGAGTGTTGGGTACTTTGTTATGCTTTTTGGGCTGTGGTTGAGTTGCACACTGAGTTTTTGGGCTATGTGTCATTTGGGTTGTGTTGGGGGGTGGAGGTTGCTTGCATTTCTGCTTTGGAGGTCTCTGTTGCTTGAGCAGATTTGTATTGAGAGCCTCTGTGAATGTAGGTGTGTGTTTCATGTTTCTATGTGTGTGTTTTGGTGCTGTAGGTTTTGAGAGACTGTGTAATGAATGTGGTGTGGTGCAAGTGTTTACCTTCTCCTCTTGACTGTCTAGTCCAGTCTTGGGTAAGGAGAGCTTTGCTTCCAGTTTGGCTATATAAGTGCATCTCTCACAGGTTGTAGTGTAGGGTGGCAGGAGGAGAGGGTTGTCTGTGCACATGAGGCATTTGCTGCATGGTCCCAAGATGCCCAGATTCATCAGGTAGACAGGAGAAAACACTGGGAACTGACTCTTAGACATGCCTGGATAGGTGTTTATTTAAGTACTAAAAACGGTTTTCCTCTAGACAAGTGAAGAAAGTTGAGTGCTGTAGTAATTTATACAACGAGTTCTGAAAAGGTGCTAAGCTCAAAGAAAGATTTTAGTGCTAAAACTAAAAAACTGGCTAGTTCTAAGGGAACATTTGAAGAGCAGACTTTATGGTGCCGGGAATAGTTTAACCCTAGCTAAGCAGCGATGCATAAAGTGTATATATATTTTTTTTCAAAATAACAGTAGCAAATGAGAAAACTGATTTAAACAAATTAACCAATTAACCAATAAAAAGCTAAAAACTGAGCCCCATTCCAGCAGTCTTCGATCAGACAAGTTATAACTGCACACTCCTGCCACTAGGGTGCAGGGAAACCTTCTCCATAAAAGATGGTCTATATTAGTGTTCAAGTTATACAAACAAAGTTAGATTCAGCAGGTCTGAATTTAGTCTATACTACAGCAAACAAGGTGTACCAATTTCAAAAAGAAACAGTTCAAATAAGTAGGCACAATAAGCCTTTAACCAGAAACTCCCAGCTCAGAAGGGCAGAATCTACCCTCTACTCTCACAACAGTGCAGACCACACCTTCTTAATGTAAAATAACTGTCCCAAAGCACAAGTGCTTAAAAGAGAACTAATACTCTTTTAGAATAACAGACACTAAGCCTTCAATCAGCAACTCCCAACTGTTAGGGTAATCAGACGTAAGAGTTGTCTCACATGATATATCATCCAGGGCTCTCTACAGGTAGCATAAGCATAACATCAAGTCTCCCAAAGGCATGTGCTGCAATGTGTAATGGTGTCATGAGACCAAGGCTCAAACCTACAGACAGTATTCATAAATATACATATGGTGCACAAGCAACACCTCACCCCACCTCAGGCCACCATCCCCAATATTTAGCTTGCTGGTGCCAGTGTACACCTTTAGATTTGCTGGTCATTAGCTGGAACTAGGGCAGTGCAAATGGTGTTTGGAATTTGTAACACTGCAAAATAACACTCATGTGTGGCCCTTAGTTGTCAAGCAAATGCAATAAGGCTGAGGATGGGGAGGGATGTCAGCTTGAAACACAACAGTGAACTGAAGCATACATCCAAAGCTTGCTAAGAATGGCTGTATCTGAACACAGTGAAGGTTATGAATTGTTCAAGACATAAACCTGACTCTACAGAAATAGTGAAGCCACTGTGTGACCTCCAAGGGCTGTGCATATGAGCTGACCTTGCAATCTGGCAAAGTTGGAGGACATTTGTAGGGCAGAGTGACCAAATAATGGCAAATGAAGAAGGGCCATGCTAGTATACCCCTTCCAGGAATAGTGACTGCTGTAGTCCACTTAACAGGTGCTTCTACAAACCATTATGTTAAGGGTGTGCACACTGTTGCAAACCACATATTGTATGCATCTCATTCAGCATCTGCATGACTGACACATTTGTTTGATACTGCATTGGATTCAACAGGTCATATGTCACATATCAGGTGTGTGTAATGTTAACAAATGCAGTATTATGCCCCCACTGCATATCATAGAAGAGACTGGCATGTCAATAAGGGTGTGTACACTCCTCATATCCACATTAAGCTTTGAAGTTTGTCAGTGTAACTGGATTTTATTGCACATGCATGCACTGCTGATTATGAGATCTGCAAATCAAAAGACAGGCATTAATTACTGACATCAGTCCTCATATCATCCCAGGTATGTGTCAGACAAACATATAGGGGCTGTGAACAACAGAGCAAACATAACTGCCACACATATACACATTCAGCAATGGACTGTACACTTGTGAGGTATGGTGCACAGTACATGCCAGTGTGCTGTACAAGTACACAGCAATACTTTGTACATGGGTGCAGTGTGTTCCAGGGGATAGGGCATCACCTACTAACACAACTCTTGCATCACAGAGATGTATAATGTTGGTAACAAGGATTGAGTATGGCTGCAGTGCATGCTGTTGAGTGCCTTATGTCATGCATATTGACTGTTGGGTAATGAGAGGTCTGTGTAATATCTTTGTGCCACCTCGCATGTAAGTGTGTGTGTGTGTGTGTGTGTGTGTGTGTGTGTGTGTGTGTGTGTGTGTGTGTGTGTGTAGAAGTAAGCCATAATGTACAGGTATTAATTTACATTTCTTGTCTGCCCCCTCACAGGTGGCGAGGTGGGTCAGGGTCCCTCCTGCAGTCAAACTGATGTTAGTGTCCATTCAGACTCTGAAAATGATGATAGGCATAGTGAGGCACAGGCAGGGTTGTCAGGGGATGAATCTGTGCCATTGGTTGATATCCCATTTTTATCCACCCCACCCCTACACACAGTCACAATGTCCATACATACCCCATCACCAGTGGCCATAGATGAGGGACCGTTGGCGGCTGGTGTCATGGGACAGGAAAGTGTGGTGACTATGGCAAGTGTGTCTGTACACAGCAGCCATAGCCGAATGACTGGCAATATACCACTCAGGCAGATGTACAGAGGTGCTCGTAGGAGGGCTGCTGGCCATCATGCCCCTGGCAGAAGTGCCACAGCAGGTGTCACCAGATGCATGTTTCAAGCCATCATGGAGGCACAGGCACATATGGAACATTACAGCAGAGATAGGCTCCAGAGGGCTACTCTTCCTGCTGTACGTGACAACATCCGTGACCTTGCAGTTGCCCACTGTTATTTTGCAGATGTCATGGATAGACAGTTGGGTGAGATGGTGGGAATCCTTGTCCATGTGGTGTCTGTGGTAGAGCATGTGGTGGGATTAGGGCATCGGCCATGTGGACATAGGTCAGCAACACCAACAGGTGGAGGTCTACATGGACGTGCAACAGCTCACAGCTGCTCCAGTAGTGGCAATACCAGCACCAGCACTGCAGGGGGGGTGATGTCCACACCACAACACAGCAGGCCATGTGCACATGGTCCTGGCTGGTCTTAAGAGGGACGCAGATCCAGTAGACAAGTGTCATCATCAGTGGAGTGTACCATATCTGGGCTTCTGCCTGGTAGTGCCAGTGGAACCCCTGGCAATCACAGTTCCTGTGTCTGTGGCTGGACACGGTGAACTGTACACCCTGCCATTTATGGTCTTCAGTTGTCCAACAAACTCCTATATAGGGCAGCCCCATGGCAGAAATGTGTGCATACATACACACACATCACCAACACAATTAGGGCACCTCCATACCTACACACACACCATGTCTGCACAGCCCATTTAATAAAAAAACCCCTAACCCGCACAGATGATGTCAACAAAATGGCTCAGCCCAGACCTCTGGAAAACCCACAACATACTCTGTGCATTTGATGATATCTGTGCCACATCCCTGTCATCCATACCATCAATGCAGGGACATGCTAATATGGTTCTTA
The DNA here is from genome assembly GCF_019279795.1 of Protopterus annectens. Taxonomy (NCBI): domain Eukaryota; kingdom Metazoa; phylum Chordata; order Ceratodontiformes; family Protopteridae; genus Protopterus; species Protopterus annectens. The sequence goes on from NC_056746.1 coordinate 1,123,459,356, forward strand.
TGCACAGGGTGAATGTACTAAGGTTTAGCAATGTAATGCTGTTTAACAAGTTTTCTGCTGGAATGAATAATGCTTACACATCAGGGTGTGTAGCTGTCCAGGCTTAATGCATTATAGCTATTATTAGCACTTGATTGTGGTCTCCATAATGTATTTTGTTTGTGTTTTAGGTGTCTATGTGCCAGCAGGATGTTTGTCTGCTGCCCTTTCCAACAAGGGGTTTGGCACTGTGGTGATACATTGACTGCATCATATCCTGGGTACAGATGAACACAGGTGACAGGTCTATATAAGAGTTACTTGCATGTGCCACATGGCTGATAGGTCTGAATGGTGTATACAGGTGAGTGCATGGTGGCTGATGTAAACAGCTCTTCTACAGTGGACAATGGTAAGTGTACTGGGTGACATACACCAAATGTTTGTGAATAACACACACACAGAGACTTTAGTGTTGATGCAATACACAGAGAATACTGTTCACATTGATGTACTTCATTTTGCAGTGAACTCATTTTGGCCTATGTAATTCCACCAAGACCAAATTGCCAAAACATCACATCAGTAAATAATCAGTCTGCCAGTTTAATATAATTGACAATGGTACTGGCAGGGTATATGTCCTCTACCCCAATGTAGTGCAATCCTGGTGTGGGTAAACATAGGTGTGCTGGTGTGGATTGCACAGCCCCCCACATTGGAGAGTGCGGGGTGGTGTAGAAGCACACATAGTGTGATTAAGAACTACTTAACCTGTTAACATAAACTGTACAGTATAATGGCACCATAAGCAGGGGGGTACGCACAACAATAACCCCAATGTGGGTGGCTGTGCCCAAAACAACCATACCCATGTATATACACCAACTCCAGTAAAGCTGTACAGCTGTACAGTGGAGAAGAGGGCATTTACACATCCACTACTAGTTTTGATTGAATGTATTTCCACGAGATGATTGCTTTGAAATGTTACATTTTGCCAGTTAGTTCTCAGACAAATGATCTCCTGTATCATATATTTTCTGCAAACTGAAGTAGATCCCTTCTAATACACACACACTTACTTGGCAACACTGAGAGTAGAACCCCTTCCTAGGTACTTATTCTTACTAATGTGTTTGGCCTTAATTGCACACACCACATAGCTTTTAGGGTGAGGTGTGTCTCTTGTTTCCTGTTAAGTGAAGAACATCACCAGGCCTTGTACAGTATGGTAATGAGGGATGTACTGGGTGTTAATGAACAATATATAGCATGACATACTGTCATATGCACATTGACAAGCACATACAATCATAGACACATTTGAAAGACCTGGGTTTAGCAGTGCTAACTACCTTGACAGTGAGTCCATTCTGTTACAGAGTTTTTGCACACAGGATATGTATCATTGGGCTGGATTAGTGTAATCAGTTACCTGTATGGTTGATGTTGACAGTGGTTTTCATACAGGCGACCTTAGGACATGTACTAGGGGTACCATGGTGTAAAGACAGTATACCCAGCACCACACCCCACATTGGATATTGTACTTACTGAACCCTCTGACATATCCACAATCACATTGACCAGGACTACAATACAAACCCTTGTCTATCTAAGCAGTGCTACTACAGGGGTATGCATTTATTGCACATGCCACAGGGATAGCAAGGTGAGGGTTTGTCATGGATCTCCTAATGTCAACATCACTATTCCTTATAATGTATGGCAATGTTGATTGTATTTGGAGAATGTGGCCTCAGAATGCTGTCTCCTACAAATATGCACACTCACACACAATTGCACACACATACATGCACTTGTTAAGACTCAGAGGGTGACCCATGCCTATCTACCCATCTGTAGAACAGTATTATGCTGGTACTGCAAGCTCCAGGTAGCCCATAGGGTGAAGAGTACAACAAGGTACATTTAATGTCAATTACAGCGGCAGCCATTTCTAAGTATAGCAATGGGGAGTGTAGTGGGTGAGAAGGCCCTCAGAGTATTTCCAACTACAAGTTTGCAAACACACAGTCACTGTTATTCTCAGTAATGCACAATGATACATTTGGCAGTACTGAGTTCCATAGGTGCAGGTGTTCCTAGGTGTGTACCAGGCTAATGTCCATGGACAGATGAGAAGAGTAGGGCATGTGAGTACACTGGTATCATGCCACCTGACATTTGTCAGCAGGCCATCTATCAACCAATGCCACTTGAGTGATCCCCAGGATGACAGTTAAAATTCAACATCCAGTCATCTGGTTTTCTCTTGCAGAGGGCCAGTGAGGTACTCCAATTGACATGTATAAAACATATATTACATAACTTGGCCAGTGTCTGGGTTAGAGACCTGCACTGAAGCATGTTCTGTTTACTATGGTAGTCTGGTTGAGGTATCCATGGCATGTGGTGCATACAGGGTGGGTTTCCTAGCTGTGGCATTCAAAACACAGCTGGGCAGACATGTCAGTGTCAGGTAATCAGAGATTGCCTGTAAGCAGCCAAAATGGATACCTAACATCTGCACATCTGTACAGAGGACAGACAAAAATTAGCTAGCCAACATTGTTATCTATTAGGATGAATGTTTTGACAGATAGACATCTGACACTGATAGGTATGCCATTACTACATGACAGCAGCCTTCAATGACATGTCCTAAACACATAGCAGTCTACAGTTAATATCCACATACCAGATCAATATCCAATAGGAGATACTTAATAACATACAGCTCACACACCAAGAGTACAATAGTCAGTACTCAGAGTCCAGCTTTGCATGCAGGGGTGTATGGTTCCAATACTACAATCTGCAATCTACTCTTACTTGGAAAAGCACTGTTAAAAGTAGTAACCTAATGATACAATACATGCAAGTGTGACTGCATATAACCTGGGATACTGCCCATGTATGAAACACATACAAAGAGAAAAGATTGTGGTACTAGCCATGTATACTCAGGTGTCCCATAGAGTATACTCACACCCCTTGCTACTATAATAACAGCACATATAAGAATGTTATGTACATTGAATTAAATACATTTATTAAAGATGTCATTACCCTGCTATTTGATCAGACTAGAATGTGATCACTGGTTACTAGGGTTGAGCTATGCTTAGCAGGTATAAGCAATGCTTATATCTGCTGAGCTATGCATAGCAGGTATAAGCATTGATTAAATGTAAATGCTAAGCAGATTTACACACTGGTAAGCGAAGCCTACATGAGGTAAGCAACTTTTCGTTTAACCGTATGTTAGCTCTGCCTCCCATTGTGCAAACCCACGCAAACTCACTTAAAGCTGCTCAAAACTGCCTTAGCCACTCTGTATCCAACAGTCCTTGTTCTGCCTAGCAATAAAATAAACAGCCCTTGTAGGGATTGAACCCAGGACCCTGTAGACTATAGTCACAGCACTTAACCACTAAGCCATGTGAACGGTACAAATGTCTCTTGCTTGTTCAAATATATAATTCAGTGCACGTACTGAATAGTAGTGAACAACTGCTTTGACTGCTACAATTGTTTACCACTGGTTAGTGAAAATAGTATTAAATCAGTCATTTTTTATATCTAAATACACACACACACACACACACACACATATATATATATATATATATATATATATATGTGTTTGTGTGTATATATATATATATATATATATATATATATTCATATATAAATATATATATATATATATATATATATATATGTATGTATATGTAACATATGCCCGTAACATGTAGTGTAGTCATACCTCAACACCATAACTCACAACCTCTTAGTGCAAGGGAACGTAATGTAAGTATTGCAGTTCTAAATGTAGAATGCTGCTACTGTAACATGTCTGTTGTATCAACAGACATGTTGTGGAGGAAGGGTCTTCTGAAACTGACATGTACACCATCAGTTACTTACAGACATCATAAAATCATCCTAGTGAAGTACCACTCAAATCATAGTAATGATCCTGTGGAATACAGCGTAAATATGACCAATAAACGTGGACAGTCTGAAACAATCTGGTCAGTCCAGAGGAAAACACAGAACTCCTTAGTGCAAGACGTGTGGACCAAGCCTGTCAAAGGGGATGTTTACAGTCATGAAAATGGGGATATAACACAAATCTTGGTGTAGATAAGCTCACACAGTTGATGCGTTAACACCCTCCTGTCTGTCCTAACACATATTAACTGGAGAAGCAGAGGTTCCAAGCCCACATACTTCCCACTAGTTAGTGACATACATCTTCACAGCATCTCACTGCTTTTTCAGAAATAGACAACACAAATGATGGCCAGGCAACAGTACATCTGACATATATCTGGACATAACATCACACTAGGTAAATACACTGAACGGCTAGGCATGTCACCAAGCACTGTCTAAACTACAGGCAGACTGCCACAACACTGACCCAATTTTCCTATGGGGAAAACACATGTTCTTGCAAACATAGCAGGCACTACAGGCATGTAACAGCATGGAGTAACACACACTAGTGTGAAAGTGCATACCCACAACCAATCTCAACACAGTCACAGTCACATTATGTTAAGCCTAATTAATAGTACATTATATGGACTGTGTGAATAAAACCATCCTCATATTTGCCACTCACACACTAACCCTACATATACTGGCCCAATTCACAGAGTAGTATGATGTCTGACTGTGATATGGGACATGTCTCAGTCTGGCCCTACAAACATATACACTGATAGGTTCCCAGAAACTGGAGCAGCATGCAACATCATATAGAACAGGAACAGGAACACTGACATCTACCACAGTCTGTACACAGGCCAAGTAACATATTCACAATACACGGCTACACAGTACTGACACTCTGTCAACAATCACCATAAGTACACAGACCTCACTACTGTACAGACTACAACAGAATGTCCAGGTTTTGTCCTCAAAAATAAGACCTACTATACATAACATGCCTGGCAGTCTGACATATCACTGGCATGTCATCAGAAATTATATCTGTAAATAATGATATACTGTACATATGCACCTCTTCTGCATGACATATGGACAAAGGGTGACAAACTTGGGGAACAAAGGCACAGACACAGGGCCAATATTGACAAATTGCTGTGATAAACTGATATAATTGCTAGTGTAACAGGGTTTGTTGTGACATATCTTTTCTGAGGGATATGAAGTCAGTAACACACATGGATGTCACCATTTACTGACTGCAATCATCAGAGTATGATACTGGATTTCTAAAGACAGGAAATGTGTGAGTAACACACCACATCTAAGACTGAAAACTCTGGCCAGTCTGCAGATAGACCTACAGGTGAGAGTTTCCTCAACCACATAACAATGTCATGCCAGACTTTAAATCATGTAGAACAGCCATATCCACACAAACTCTGTTAAACCAACATTACTTCAAATGTAGAACAGCAATACTTACATTCTGTCCCCATGTCTGGAACATCTCCCTCCTGTTCCTGCTCCATGTACTGCAGTGGCATTTGTCACCTTGTCTAGTACTGCCTAGTATCTTGACACCAGTATTTTTTATGGAGTTTATGCTGCCCATATACCGTATTTCTTTGTAAATAAGACCTAACCAGAGAATAAGGCCTAGCTAGCATGGTTTTCCAGGCTGGTCATGATATATGCCCTACCACAAAAATAAGCCCCAGTTAAGATTGTTAACAATACATGACAAACATGTTGAATTATAAAATAATATTATTGACATCCATTGACTGAGGTTATTGTACTCTGCTTGCCATTTTCGGAGCATTCAGACACCCAACCTCTTCCCTTTGCAGAAAGTCATAAGATTCATTCCCCGGGAGTCCTCCAAGATTCTTACTGTAACCCTAATCATCACTCACACTTGATGGTTGAGATCCTTGGCCCATAAACACTGGCAAGTGTACTTTGATTGGTCAAAGTACAGACAACGAGCGTAAAGACCATCTGTGGTTGCGTCTTCTTAACCGTCGCCATTTTGTGTTGCCACTCTGGTCTCATAAGTCTTCACTTAACCCACCCCCAGACAAGATGAGTACAAAAAGAAAGAGTTATTCCATCAAGTACAAGAAAGGAATCGTGGGAGGACTCCCGGGGAAAGAATCTGATGGCTTTTTGCAAAGAGAAGTTAGATCTCTGAATTGTCCAGAAATGGTGTGCATCATACCATAACCTCAGTCAATAGGCCGATGAGGGAAATGCTAAGAAGTGCAAGTGTGGATCAGGTCAGCAACCATTATTTCCTGAGTTGGAATACATCATCTGTGAATGGATTGCTAACAGGACAGCAAAGGCTTTGGTTGTGCGCAGGGATGATATTCAAGCATTTGCCCTTGCAATGGCACCACAATTAAAAATATCCCCAAAAGAATTCAAAGCATCACAACCTTGGCTGGATGGGTTCCTTCAGTGATATGAACTGTATCTAAGAAGATCAACAGCACTGTTTAAGCTGGAAGGTACTGAAGTTATTAAAGGTGCACTTGTCCCTTGTTGATGGCATCGACTTTTCTAAATAACAACTCTCCAACATGATTGCTATGGATGAAACTGCAGTGTTTATGGGCCAAGGATCTCAAACAACAATTAATCAGAGGGGTCCTTCATGAATCTACATTCTCTCCACTGGTTAAGAGAGTGCATGTGTTATCTGTATTTTGGCAATTCATCTAGATGGAAAGAAAACCCCACCTCTAATCATTAGTAAGGGCAAGAAAGATAAGATTGAACATGTTTCAGGCATTTACATTCTTGAAACCGAAAATGCCTGGTGCACACAAGCGGTTATAAGGGAGTGGGTCAATGTAATGCTGCCACTTGTTTTGCTAGGTGGTGAAAGAGGTTTTCTAGTATGGGATTCACCCAGCATTCAGATATGAACTTGGGGTTTCATCAATTCCCTTTAACAATCAGAGCAGAGAAAGTATCATCGAGGACAGTCAGTGAGTCGTGGCAGGCAGAAACGCAAATCTTCAGTCGAGAGACACTCGACCCAGACAATAAAGAAAATGTGGAATCAAGCTGTGACAGCTTAGTCTGGAATATTTCCAATCGTGAGCTGGATGTGCATGAACTATCACTTTTGAATAAGGGACTAAGTGTTATTCCAACTCAGCATAACAACATTGTTGATATATTGACAGATGTTAAATTATTCAGTAGGAATTTGAATTTAAAACTTGAATTTGGTGGTAGTAATGATACTGCAATTAATAGTTTTAGGAAACCAAGTTTGTATATGCCTTGCAATCATCCCCTTGAGAAGCATTCTATAAACTTGTAGAGAATGATATGTATAAGAAATTTCAAGAGGATGTTTTTTCTCATAGATACAAGATGACCAGATAATTTAACCTACAATGAACGTAAAGCTTTAAGTAGGTTGCAGGATGACAAGAATATAATTATTAGGCCTGTGGATAAAGGTGGTCCAGTAGTCATCATGGACCATGTTGACTATGTGAGGACCATGATAGAGATGTTGAGTGATGCTAGTTATTATAGAAGTATTGATATGCAAGAGGTGTCTTTGCTTATACAGCATATACAAGCCACACTGGATGACTTAATTCAAAGTCATGTTATTACCACTGAGTTATTTGAATATTTATTAGTTGAGTGTCCAGTGATACCAGCAATCAATGGTCTCCCCAAAATTCATAAAAATGGGATGAACCCTCCCATGAGACCAATTGTTTCAGGCAGAGGTTGGTGTACCCAGCCATTCTCTGTCTATGTGGAAGTAATGCTGCAACCTGTTTTTGACAAGAATGAGATAGTGTTGAAAGACACAAAGCAGTTTCTATTGGACCTATATAGTTTTATTGATAGAGTTTATCTGGATTCTAGAGCTATTTTTATAACTTTGGATGTACAGTCCCTATTCACGGTTATTCCCAATGACAAAGGGGTTACCACCATACAGCAATATCTGTTGAAGCACAGTGATTACAATAGCAAACAAAGAGACTTAAGTCTATTTTTGGAAGTTGTTTTTGAGAACAACATCTTTGTGTTTAATGATGTCATTTATCTACAATTTCATGTCACAGCTATGGGTACTTCGTGTGCCTATAGCTATGCCAATATGGTTCTGGCTCATTGGGAGGAAGATAGCTTATTTGTTTTGGATGAGTATAGATGGTTTGTTCCATTCTATCGATGTTTTGTTGACGATATTTTTTTCATCTGGACAGGATGTGAATACAGTTTGTAAAGATTCATTCATAAGATGAATCGTATGACTGATTTGTTGAATTTTACCATGACTCATTCACGAAACAAAATCTCTTACCTTGATATTTATGTTGAAAGATTGGAAGTTGGGTTAGTTAACACTGGAGTCTTCAGGAAGCAATGTTATAGAAATACTTTGCTTCATAGACAGAGCATGCATCCGCAATATATATTTTATAAGCATCATAAGGGGTCAAGGGATGCGAGCTTCCAGACTTCATGCATCTGATGAAGGATTTACCAATGAGCTACATTCAATAAAGGAGAGATTGTTTGAACGTGGGTATAGTGAGGTAGAGTTGAATGCAGGGCTTAGTGATATTGATATATTAAGACAAGGTAGGGCTATTCCCTACTTCTCGAACATGGTTAGTGGCAAGGTGAGTGGTATAGTTGCATCCCAGTTTGACATGAGACTACCAATGTTTTTTTCTGCTGACAATAGATTTGCATCATAAATTATTAACAAGCATTGGGGGATTTTGACTACCAATGATGAGATTCGAGCACTGGTTGGTGACAAACCAAAGTATGTTTATAAGAATAAATCTAATTTGAAGAATATGTTATGTCATCGTACATGTCACAAAGATAATGAGGTAGTGAATGTCTTTGGTCTGTTTCCATGTGGTCGATGTAACGTTTGCTCCTATATTAACATGAGTGACAGCTTTATACATCCAGAGACAAAACAGATGTACAAGTTTCATGTTTTAGCTAATTGTAATACTGCACATGTAGTCTATTTAGCTGTGTGTGATTGCTGTGGATCATTCTATGTTGGAAAAACCAACAGGGAATTAAAAACTAGAATTCGGGAGCATTTATATGTCATTAGAATTGATTAATCAACCAATGCTTTAGCCAAACGTTAAAATCAATGGCACTGAACATCAGTTTAAGTTCAGGATTATGGAAGTTATTAGGCCAATTATACGTGGAGGAGATATTAGGAATGGGACTGAACAGAGGCAGATGGAATGGATTATGAGACTAAGGGCTGAATGTGGGAAGGGACTCAAAGAGAGAGTTTCTTTGAGACCAGTATTAAAAGCAAGGGGATATAAGGTCAGACGATAGTAACAGCATGTCTCCCCTACCCCACTTTTTTCATGTATTTTTTATTTGTATACATTTTTTACAGGTATTTTGTATATGCAACTTTAAATGCATCTTTATAAATATGATACATGCAATTTTTATTTTTGTATGAGCCCTTCAGGTTTTTATTTGCACTCATCATTTAAATGATGTTACTACTAATATTCTTATATTTTTAGATGCTTTAATAGTGTTTTAACATCATGAAGCTGTCTTAATTACAGCCATTTGAGTCTAATTGATTGATTGCTCTTATATAAAAGCAGACCATTTTCCTCTGATTGTAAAGGTCTGATGAAGCTATAGTAAAAGCACTAACAGTTCTTATCAGTGTACAATAAATTAGCAATTTTAAAGATTACAGTGGCGTCTTGTGAAGTCTGTGGTTGCCTGTGCTGGTTCTTCTTTTGTTATTGGATTTATGGTATTTACAACAGCAGTGACAAGGCATTTACTTCGTTTGTTGCAGCTCTCATTGTTTTGCTTCTAATTAATAGTACATTATATGAACTGTGTGAACAAAACCATCCTCATATTTGCCACTCACACACTGACCATGCATATACTGGCTCAATTCACAGAGTTTTCTGATGCCTGACTGTGGTATGGGACATGTCTCAGTCTGGCCCTACAAAGATATACACTGCTAGGTTCTGAGAAACTGGAGCAGCATGCAACGTCAGATAGAACAGGAACAAGAACACTGACATCTACCACAGTATGTACACAGGCCAAGTAACATATTCACAATATGCTGCTACACAATACTGACATTCTGTCAACAATCACCATAAGTACACAGACCTCACTACTGTACAGACTACAACAGAATGTCCAGGTTTTGTCCTCAAAAATAAGACCTACTATACATAACATGCCTGGCAGTCTGACATATCACTGGCATGTTATCAGAAATTATATCTGTAAATAATGATATACTGTACATATGCATCTATTCTGCATGACATATGGACAAAGGGTGACAAACTTGAGGGACAGAGGCACAGACACAGGGCCAATATTGACAAACTGCACTGATAAACTGATAAAATTGCTGGTGTAACAGGGTTTGTTGTGACATATCTCTTCTGAGGGATATGAAGTCAGTAACACACATGGATATCATCATGTACTGATTGCAATCATCAGAGTATGATACTGCATTTCTAAAGACAGGAAATGTGTGAGTAACACACCACATCTAAGACTGCAAACTCTGGTCAGTCTGCAGATAGCCCTACAAGTGAGAGTTTCCTCAACCACATAACACTGCCATACCAGACTTTAAATCATGTAGAATAGCCATATCCACACAAACCCTGTTAAACCAACATTACTTCAAATGTAGAACAGCAATAATTACATTCTGTCCCCATGTCTGGAACATCCCAATACTGTTCCTGCTCCATGTACTGCAGTGGCATTTGTCACCTTGTCTAGTACTGCCTAGTATCTTGACACCAGTATTTTTTATGGAGTTCATGCTGCCCATATACCGTATTTCTTCGTAAATAAGACCTAACCAGAGAATAAAGCCTAGCATGGTTTTCCAGGCTGGTCATGATATAAGCCCTACCCCACAAATAAGTCCCAGTTAAGATCGTTAACAACACATGATGGACATGTTGAATTATAAAATAATATTATTGACTTCCGTTGACTGAGGTTATCGTACTCTGCTTGCCATTTTTGGACCATTTGGACACCCAACCTCTTCCCTTTGCAGAAAGTCATAATATTCTTTCCCCAGGAGTCCTCCAAGATTCTTACTGTAACCCAAATCATCACTCACACTTGATGGTTGAGATCCTTGGCCCATAAACACTGGCAAGTGTGCTTTGATTGGTCAAAGTACATACAACGTGCATAAAGAATATCTGTGGTTGTGTCTTTTTAACCGTTGCCATTTTGTGTTGCCACTCCGGTCTCATAAGTCTTCACTTAACCCCCCTCCCCCCCCCGCCAGACAAGATGATTGCAAAAAGAAAGAGCTATTCCACTGAGTACAAGAAATGAATAGTGAAGGACTGCTGGGGAAAGAATCTGATGGCTTTCTGCAAAGAGAAGTTATATCTCCTAATGGTCTGAAAATGGTGTGCAGCATACGAAAACCTCAGTCAACAGGCCGACAAGGAAAATGCTAAGAAGTGCAAGTATGGATCAGTTCGGCAACCATTATTTCCTGAGCTGGAAGACATCATCTGTGAATGGATTGCTAACAGGACAGCAAAGGCTTTGGTTGTGCGCAGGGCTGATATTCAAGCATTTGCCCTTGCAATGGCGCCACAATTAGAAATATCCCCAGAAGAATTCAAAGCATCACAACCTTGGCTGGGTGGGTTCCTTCAGTTATATGAACTGTCTCTAAGAAGATCAACAACACTGTTCAAGCTGGAAGGTACTGAAGTTATTAAAGGTGCACTTGTCCCTTGTTGATGGCATCGACTTTTCTAAATAACATCTCTCCAACATGATTGTTATGGATGAAACTGCAGTGTTTATGGGCCAAGGATCTCAAACAACAATTGATCAGAGGGGTGCCTCGTCAATCTACATTCCCTGCACTGGTTAAGAGAGTGCACGTGTTACTTGTATTTTGGCAATTCATCTAGATGGAAAGAAAACCCCACCTCTAATCATTAGAAAGGGCAAGAAAGATAAGATTGAGCATGTTTCAGGTATTTACATTCTTGAAACCGAAAAAGCCTGGTGCACACAAGCAGTTATAAGGGAGTGGGTCAGTGTAATGCTGCCACTTGTTTTGTTAGGTGGTGAAAGAGGTCTGCTAGTCTGGGATTCACCCAGTACTCGCCGCACTAAAGACATGAAGAAATTCCTTGCACAGAGAAGAATAGATCAAATAATGATTCTGTCAGGAATGACTGCCTATCTCCATACTCTTGATATTGCAATAAACAAGCCATTCAAGGATCATTTGCTCATGGAACTCAATGACTACATGGAAAATAGAATCTAGAGAAATCAGCATGGAAACTTTGTGAAGCCTAGCCTGCAAGAGGTCGTGACTTGGGTGAAAGATTAATGGGATAAAATTACTGACAGCTGTGCTGCCAATGCACTATGAGCAGGCTACTTGGACAAGCAGTGTTCATTTAAGGAGAGCTCTATTTTTATTTTATTTTATTTATTTATTTAGTTATTTTACATTTGTTAACTGGGCTAGTCTAGCTGGATATATGTCCATTTTCAGTAGAGGCCCGGGAAGAAAAGCTCCACACATAATTCAATACAAAGAGACATATTAATAAAAAAAATTTAAGTACAATAAGAATATACATTTAGTAATAAGAACAACTATTGCTAGGCATGACAGATTGGGGCCAATGGTTCTACAGGAAATGGAGTTGCATGAAATTCAGGCCAGAATTCAGGGGTTGGAGAGTTATGACAACGTTCCAGAAGGGTCTATATTATTCCCTTGAATGCTTAAAAAAGCGAACGCTGATTGATCAAACTTATTTTCACGAAACTGCAAAATATCGAAGCAGCAGAAACTCGAATGTTTTCCTAGGGAAAGAATTTGGTTGTCCGTTTCTGTTGCTTTGGTATTTTCAGTGTTATGGTGGAAAGTTACCAGTCAGATTCAGGTAAGTGTGCGATTGTGTGGATGTGAGCGTTAGGGTGATTTAGGTGAGTTAGGGTTAGGGCTCGGGTTAGGTGTGTGTGCGATTGAGTGGACATGAGGGTTAGGGTGGATTTAAGTGAGTTAGGGTAAGGGAGCAGGTGAGGTGAATGTGCGATAGTGACGGACCTTAGGGTTAGGGTTTGGGTTAAGGTAAGTGGGTAGTTAGTGGTGTGTGCATAGTTTAGTGTAGGGTTAGGTATCAGATTTTAGGTGTATGTGTGTGGATTTCTGTTTGTTTGGTGTGCTTGTGTTGTGTGTATGTGTTTTGGATCAGTGATTTTTTTTCCCTGGGAAAACAAATCGCTGATCTGACAGTTTGAGATTGTAAGCTTTCACTTAAATTAGGTCGCTCAATCAGCGTTCGCTTTTTTTAAGTGTTCGATGATATAATATAGACCCGTTCCAGAAGAAGATAACATGACTGTATTTGAATAACATTTCCATTATCAGGGCAATAGCATGGATTGCTTCTGCTTTCAGGCTTATTCCCCTCCTCCAATACACATGTATTGAGATTTTTCTGCACTTTCTGTTAGGCATGAAATATTCCACTGTGAAAGCTAAGGTGCAGATATTCTAAAGTTGAAATGTTTGTTGCACTGTTTATGTAGAATTCTCACACAACTGTTAATGCGTTACTTAGAACTGTTGTCAAATAACAGAAAAGTAACAAATAAACTGTCAATTTGTGTACATGAATAAATGCCGATTTTTGTACATGAATAAATGAATAAATGTAGATTGTTGTACGGGGGGGGGGGTAAACAAGGCATCCCCTGATAATAAGCTCTAATGCGTATTTCGGCGGGGGAAAGTGTATAAGACCTGGTCTTATTTTTGAGGAAATACAGAAGGTGTCCACTATCTGCTGCCATCCCATTCAGCCACCCAATTCCCTTGCTTGCTCACATCCATACCATAGATAATACAACTATCAACACATACTACTCCATTCAGCAGTTGATAGGAAGAGTGACTTACCTTGTGGCTGTGCCAGTATTGATGATGGTGCTGGAGGGCTCTCTAGGTCAGATGCACATAGTACACTCCCTATACATGGTAAAGCACAGGTAGTGTCATATTTGGAATCCCTTTTACTGTATGCGCGAGTCAGAGAGAGGTTTCATTCCCTGGGTCCCTACCATGTCAGTGTATGTGCTATGCATTGCCTCTTTGCCAAGGCCTGAGCATACTGGGCACGCCTCCTTCTGCCTACACAGGTAGGCTCAGGTTGTTCCTCCTCTGCGTCCCTCTGTGCCTGTGCAAGCCATGGTGGGGGGCTGTGTGGCCCTGCCCTATGCTGCTCCTGCTGCAGCTGTTTTTGCAGGATCATATTGAGTAGCATGGCATATACTATGAACATTTGTGTACATGTAGCTGGACAGTACTGCAAGGCTCCACCGAATATGTCCAGGCAGTGGAACCATGACATGAGCATCCCAAACACATGCTCTATTATGATTCTGGTCTGTGTGTGTGCCTCATTATGGAGTTCTTGTTCAGGTGTGTGTGCATTTCTGATGGATATCATCAGCCACGGCTCCAGTGAGTAACCAGCATTCCCCACTAGGTGGTCATATGAGATGTCCCCACTGGCAAATGACTGGTACAGCTGTGTCATATGCCAGATGTGGGAGTCGTGATAACTTCCAGGGCTGCCAGCACACACATTCAAGATAATGCCCTGGACATAGCACACTACCTGGCAGTTGATGGATTGGAAGCCCTTGAGGTTTATGTCGACCCTATCCCACTCACCAGGTGCTTCTTTGATGTGTATGTGCATGCAGTCTGTAGCACCCACTACCTCAGGGTATTCTGCTATTATTATTATTATTATTATTATTATTATTATTATTATTATTATGATTTATTATTTATTATTTATTCTGTTATTTATTTAAGTCTCCTCTTGGGACTTCCTATATTGTTATACTGAACTCCTTACACATTTTATCTGTGTTCAACTTTGTGGGTAAGACTGCTTAATACAACAGTACTATTTATAGAATGCAACACTACAACAACATATGAAAGCAGAATGTACACAAGCACTCCAGGGGTTATAGTTTTATTCACAAGATATTACACCCTTATTTCCACACATTATTCAGTACATCCCATACACAATACATTTTTATACTGGTACAAAACTTTCTAGAACTGTTATATTTATTTCCTATGACAGTACATGCAAAATTATTACTTACCTGCCTTGCAACGCAGCCTTTGCAGCCTAGGAGCATGGGCTTGCTGGTTCGCAGCCCACTCATCTGCAGCTGTCAGGGAAGTACAGTGATATTTAGCCATTACCTATCCATAGTATACACAAGCTAGGCAATCATTATCTATGTAGTAGAATGGGTACTTACTCAGTGCTGGGGCATCAGCCATCTGCCTTGATTCTTGGATCCACTGCTCTAAGAGATCACCCCTCCTCCGCTTCAGGTCAGCATGGTGATGCCTGACCTGCTCACCAGTCCGGGGGATACCAATGGTACTGGTAAGGTCACGGGCGAGACTGTCCCAGGCCTCCACTTTATACTGGGAGCCCTGGTACTGGCCCTGCAGTAGTCTCTGCTCATGGTGTTTTACCAGGAGACATACCATGAATCTGGACTCCTGGGTGCCCCAGTGCTGTGCTCTAAATCAAGTGCCTTCCTCAGCTCCAGCCATGCTGCCTACAGTAGGGAGCTGCAACCAGTTATGGGAATTATTTGTACCTGTGGGGTTAAATACACCCGATTTCCCACACTTTGCCATGATTGGATGGTTTTGAAAAGGCTAAGCTATGGGCACACCTGCTTAACTAATGTTGGCATTGCTTAAAGGGGTATACCACTGGGCAGATTGAGTTAGCCAGCCTCCACATTGCTTACACCATGTAAGCTGATCTGTGCAGTGCTTAGTGTTGCTTAATATGTAATTAGCATTATATTTTCCTTTTAGCATTGATTTATTATTTGTTACATGTTATATATGTTCCTGGTATCTGTGATTCATGTGTACATATACTGTATGGGGTCCTGGGGACTTCAACACTTTATTACAATAACATCTCACATCTAGCCTTACTGCAGTACTCCAGTTCACATATTTATGTTATGTAGCAAGTTATACAACATCACACTGTACATAGATTCCTTTCACATGTTCAGTTTGATTTTCCTATGGTGAGGAGTTGTTTGTTGAAACCTCAATCTTATGAACTGCTATGATGGCTTAGTGGTTAACTACTGTAATGTACAGGGTCCCGGGTTCGAGCCTTGCAGAGGCTGTTTATTTTGTTGCTGGGCAGAACATAGGCCGTTGGATACAGAGTGATTAAGGAACTTTAAAACAGTTGTAAGCAGGTGTGCCATGTTTGCATGGCGGTAAGCACTGCTAACTTCCGTTTACAGTTTCTTATACTCAGCTTCAGCATTGTTGCTTAATCTGTGTAGACAGTGCTTACCCCTGTGCAAATGCACTTAAACACACTTACTAGTGCTTACATATACTTACTACTGCTTATTTGTGCTTAAACCTGCTTACTAGTGCCTTATTCATTATGACACTGATACTTCATGTGTGCATTTCCTGCAGTACTCCAGTTCATAAATATGTGTTATTTAGTGGGTTTTGCAGCAAAAATATTGGTTATAACGTGCTTTGCCATGTAAAATAGACTGTGCAGCAGTGGGACTCAAACTGGGAATGCCTGCTTGTTAGACAAATGCTCTGCCCACTACACAATTGCTGTGCTGTTCCATTTGCATATATCTTCCTTGTTATCCTCTTCAGCCTTTTAAGCTGCTTTAACCATAGCTAAGCGATGGGCACACCTGTGCACCTATGGTTAGCTGTACTGGGATTTAAAAAATAAATACAAGGGTTTCTTCATTTAATTTTTATGTACTGTTGCTGTTGTACACATGGGGGATTGTTGGTGGGGATATGCCGACACTTATGAGCAGTCTCACTCATTTCTTAACTTTCTGCTGTTCTGCATTGCAGGGGCATGTTTATCCTGAGTGCTCTGCTCTCAGACACGCCCCCTGCATTCGTACATGCTCCGTGTAAGCCTAGGAGCTCAGGCAGCACACTTTATTAATATGCATGGTGCACTGCTGTCCTGCTCCTAAACGGGCACTTCCGTGCAGGACTAAGCTAGTCCTGCATGGAAGTTTAGTAAATCTGGGGGTTAATCTTAATTTTATTTGTTAAAGCAGTAATCATGTCTATTTTTATACAAAGTATCCACCCCCTTGTCTCTGAGACACCATGATATAGTTATTTTCCTATTGTGCAGTTTGCATAATATTTTTCTATAAGCACATTGTTTCAGTTATTCAGTTAAAGTGATTAGACTAATAATGA
This sequence comes from Protopterus annectens, assembly GCF_019279795.1. Classification (NCBI taxonomy): domain Eukaryota; kingdom Metazoa; phylum Chordata; order Ceratodontiformes; family Protopteridae; genus Protopterus; species Protopterus annectens. The sequence goes on from NC_056746.1 coordinate 1,123,476,703, forward strand.
GCCAGAAGGATAAGTCATTAGGTGCTTTTAAGTCATGTGATCTGCAGTGGGACATGTACATTGGCTCTGTATTGCTAGTTAGGCACCACATTGGGATTTGAATTTTTGTTTTCAGCCTTTGAGACCCAGCTGAGTTCATAGGTAGATCTAGAAGATTTGATATGAAATGACAGTAGTTTGTGTATTTTATTTAATCTGGAGTTGTGTTGTAGGGTAGGTACTTTTTTCAAAGCTAAGTAACATCTCTATCTTCCTCTTGTATGACATATTCATTTTGTGATTCAGCCAATTTTTTTTTTTTATTTACCTGTATAGTTTATCTTACTAGCAGTGTTCACAGGTACAGTTTTATTCTTTAATAGTATCCTTAGCAGACATCGTTGGAATATTAGGGATAGCATCCTAGACTGCCTTGTCTGTTTTCATAACTGTAATCTATACCATCATAGTTTCTACTTGTAAGGTCGGGAAAAGATTATTTATTTATGTGTTTGATTTGATTACTAGATTAAAAACATTGGTATCATGAGCTGTGTTAATTATAGAGGGCATAAGGAAGGCTTAGGGAATATAAAGATCCTAGGTTTGTGAACATGATATCTAAATGATTGACCTCTCTTCCTTTGGTCAGGTTGTACTTCCCTTGCATCAGTTTCATGATTTCTGTCTCTCCGTGAAGTTAATTACTAATGCACCCTCCCTTTTTTGTTATGACCCAACCAGAGATGAACTACTATTCATAGTGTTTTTCTGTGTCTTATTGGAATTCACTTATCTTCCTTTTTTCTCATTCCTAGGAGTCACATTTAATGCTACAAATAAATGCATTTTCTGCTCTGGTCAGTTAATCTCAGCATATGAATTTCCTCAGGGATATGTGTTTTATTAGCTGCACTTCCACAATATGTTCAATAAATCTCTATATCCATACCTATGGCTCTACTACTGTGCGCTATTTTTTTATGACAGCCCTCCTTCTGAAGTATTATTCAGTACTGTAACCAATTTCTAATATATTGCTCTTAAAACATTGTTTGTGATGTATCTTTAAATGTGTTTCCAACAAAAACAAAAACACTATGTGGTTATTTTAATCTAGATTGCCTGCGTACACAGCAATAGTTCAAAACAATATAGGTACGTCACACTGCAGTAACGGACAGCATTGTGATTTACCAATTTTCTTTTGTTGTTGAGATTATAGCATTTACACTTACTGCGTCTCTAATCATGACACATTTCCTTTATAAAAACTAGTTTAATTTCCACAAAACTCTAACTCCTTTTTACCCTTCTCTTCTAAAGTGAATCTAAAACTCAGAATTGTACCTATCATCTAACCCTTTTACGTTTTATGTACTGCATTACTTGTAATTCACATTACAAGGCATTCTATACCATAGCATGCCATATGCTAATATAATAGACAAGATGAAGGAACCTCTAAAGTGACCCATACGAGGTTAAGTAGATAGCCAGATGGTTTAGTAATAGGACTCACATAGTAAGATTAGGGAGTGTGTTTTCCAAGACCATGAAGGTGATTTCCTCAAGGATATGTACGTGAACCTCTGTTATTTAGTATCAGCATCTCAAATCTCCATTTATCAAATAAGGATCTCTGGTTAAGAAAGTTCATGGATGATTGCAAGGTGGGAGTCAACATCAAATCTTCCTGTAACATACACGTTCTCCAATAGAAGATTACACTTGTATACCTTGTGTACAAAAAGGGTCTCAAACTCAGTTCCAAGATGTGCTACACTGAAGTATTTGGTAAACACAACTGAGCTCCGGCTTATAGAATAAATAACATACCCCTTCAGAATGAAAAGATAGTGAGACACCTCTGTACTTTAGGGGTTAGCTCTCTTACATTTGACCACCATGTTGCAACAATGACTACAAATCCTTTTACCTTGTATAGCCCATAGTAAAAGGAATTTCTTCTAGGGCAAAGAAGTCCTCACCTCCTAGTATTCCATACTAATTAGATCAATCACCGAGTACAATGTCCCCTTTGGGGTACATCCTACTAAGCATAGCAAGCATTTGGAAAGATACAACAGATTTGTAAACCAAAGGATCATGAGCTTAAAAGTCCTGAGCTACCAAGAAAGACTGGAGGCTTTGTCTCCATTCTCAGTGTAATATACATTCCATAGGGGTGATCTGTACTTTGTTTATAGGGCTATAAGGTATCTATTAGTCCAAAAACTGTTATGCCTCAATAAATAAAACAGTCCAATTAATATTATAATATTAGAACCATAGATCCAAATCTACTAACACATGGTAGGGGATAGACATGTCATACAAGACCTACTCCTTCTCTTCAAAAACTTCCTCTCCAAATTAACCAGTGTGAGCCAGTACCTTTAAGAAGGTGCTGGACAACTGAATGGGTATTTATAAATTCACCCCTGTTATGACTGACATGGCTTTCCTTGAAAAGGGTGGCAAGATTTAAGGGGGCGCTGGTAAGACAGAAATGCCCTCATGGCTAAGTTGTCTTGTAACTCACATGATCCTATGAGCCTATCAATTGTTTAAGTGTTCTGGTCATTGAATCCTTTTCAGCTAGCACTTATGCCTAGTAGCTATTCTTTAACCACTCTTTTCCAGAAATTTTTTACACTTCTAATTCTTCATTTTTGGGTAACTCAGCAACAGTTGAAACAAAAATAGCCTGATTGTATTTGTAGTTGTCCTATTAATTTAAATAATGTTGCATCCATTTACAATTGCCCCATGTAGATGCACATATAAAACCCTATAAAACACGAACAGAGCTAGCAACAGTAGTTAGGAGAAACATAATTTATCTTGCTAACAGTTCATCCCAGGCTGCCCTTATTCATCTCAAGCTTACAAAAGACTAAATTCTGAGCATAAATTTATAATGTTTTAAGTGGGCAAATTATTTATGCTTATTGGAAAATGCCATGTCCTTCTGTGCAGGTCTCTGTGTGATGAATCTTTTCCTGACCAAGATTTGGTTCACTAATCCCATTTTGCAGAATGCATTGCACCAGTCTGAAATACATGCATCAGTGCCCTTTGTTCACACATACAGATCGACACTAGATGACTTTAATTCATATAAGCTAGAGAATGCTACAAACTTCTGGGGTAGTATTCAGAATTAAGGCTGCTACAAATTAGTTCATATTATAACACTGAATGCTGAAAACAGCAAACAATGTTACATTGACACATATTCAGCGAACGCTGAAAATGTCAAAACCACAGAACAGCGATTTCTTTCCTAAGGAAAGAAATCGCTGTTCCAACCCACCCCCCCAAAAAAAAATATTAAACACTTCCAAAAACATGCACACATACCCTAACCCTAATTATACCCCCAAAAAACCATTAAACAACTAAATACACATATGCAGGTAACCCAACCATACATCTAACAAAAAAAAAAAAACAGTAAACATTTTAGAACATATGCACTTACCTTAACCTGCACCCTAACCCTAAGGTCAGTAACTCTTGCATATTTACATAAACATTTCCAAACACAAACACACTTACCTTAACCCTAATCCTACCCCCCAAAAACAAAAGTAAACAGCTAAAAATCCACACACACATAACTCAACCATACATCTAATGCAAAATAAAAAACAGTAAACACTTTCATACATATGCACTTACCTTAACTCGCACCCTAACCCTAAGGTCAATAACTGTTGCACAATCACACTCGGGAGCTATACCGGACAAGGGACCACACTAAACTCCAGAAGAGGCAAAGCAACGAAGTGGTCAAGCGTCTTCTTTCCCAGGGAAAGAATTTGCTGAACAGCCGCTTTGCTGTTTTGCCTGTTCTCCCTACATGTGTCGACTAAAATGCATTCGACAAAATGCATTTTTGTCATTCTGATATGAATCTGCTACAAACATCTGGGGTGGTATTCAGAAGTAATGCTGCTACAAACATCTGGAGTGGTATTCAGAAGTAATGCTGCTACAAACATCTGGAGTGGTATTCAGACGTAATGCTGCTACAACCATCTGGGGTGGTGTTCACAAGTAATGCTGCTACAAACATCTAATGTGGTATTCAGAAGTAATGCTGCTACAAACATCTAGGATAGTATTCAGAAATAGTGCTGCTACAAACATCTGAGGTGCTATTCAGAAGTAATGCTGCTACAAACATCTGGAGTGGTATTCAGATGTAATGCTGCTACAAACATCTGGAGTGGTATTCAGAAGTAATGCTGCTACAAACATCTGGAGTGGTATTCAGACGTAATGCTGCTACAACCATCTGGGGTGGTATTCAGAAGAAATGCTGCTACAAACATCTGGGGTGGTATTCATAAGTAATGCTGCTACAACCATCTGGGGTGGTGTTCACAAGTAATGCTGCTACAAACATTTAATGTGGTATTCAGAAGTAATGCTGCTACAAGCATCTAGGATAGTATTCAGAAATAGTGCTGCTACAAACATCTGAGGTGCTATTCAGAAGTAATGCTGCTACAAACATCTGGGGTGGTATTCATAAGTAATGCTGCTACAAACATCTAGGGTGGTATTCAGAAGTAGTGCATTGCACAATCCTTTTTGTATGGGAAGTAGGGCAACAGTCAACTGCTGGATAATGCTGCATGCAAACACTGCATTTTTGGAGTGTGGTTAATGTAAATTAGCTGTGTGGTCTGCCCCAGAGCCTTACACTAGTGTCAAAATAGTGTGGCAGAAATATTCAAAGACAAGCTCTACTAACCTTCCTCAGAGTCCAGAAGTGAATACTGAACATCGTATTTCACAATGTACACCTACAGCTGTTTATTGCAGCACCAGGACTGCTAGTGTCACAGAAGTACTGTGAGACTGAGTGTGTATATGAGTGTAACTGTGTGTGGTGTGCATGTCTGTGTATGTGTGTGTGTGTATGTATTTATGGGTAGCTGAGTGTGTGTGTATGTGTGTGTGTGTGTGTGTGTGTGTGTGTGTGTGTGTGTGTGTGTGTGTGTGTGTGTGTGTGTGTGTGTGTGTATGCATCTGGCTGTCTGTCTGCATCCAGGTATATGCGGTTGGCGGCTGTGTGTGTGTGTGTGTGTGTGTGTGTGTGTGTGTGTGTGTGTGTGTGTGTGTGTGTGTGTATGTGTGTGTGTGTGTATATGCAAATCATGATTGTGGCTGTATTGGTGTATCTGTAAGTTAGTGGCTTTATGTGTATGTCTGTGTGTGTGGTGGGTGTGGTGTTTGAGTGTGTGTGTGTGTGTGTGTGTGTGTGTGTGTGTGTGTGTGTGTGTGTGTGTGTGTGTGTGTGTGTGAGACAGAGATGGGGAGAGAGTGTAAGGTATTTGAGCAAACTATGCAACAGTGTTAAATGTACTGGTAGAGGGAACCCTAAACACAGTGCTACATGTATAATGTATTCATTTTATATACATACAAGAGAGCAACCAATGATCCTTTACTCCATGTGTCTCTTCCTTGTCTTTAAATCAATAATTATCTCTGTAGTGCTTCTAAAGCACAACAGTAAAATGCTATTAGCACTATAGAGCTAGCTTCTCTGAATACCACCCATTCATTAACCTCTTTATGTCCCTCATGCTAAAATTAAAACACTATCAAACTGGAACAACACCTGCTCAACACATACAACCTCATGGAAAATCCAGAGAAATTGTAGCTCTGTCCAGGCACCCTCATGTATAACATGATAGTGGCACCACTCTTTCATACATCACACACCTGGAAAATTTATAAGGCAAACTTAACTCACAGTGCAAGGGTAGCCCTTCAGCACACAAGATGGTCTTCCTCTGATGTCAGCCATGCTTTTGGCAACAATGATTTCATCCTCACAGCTGTGCACAATCTTCAAATTTCTGCTAAGTCAGCACCAGCAAGTATATCAAAACTGTTAGCAATTTTTTTATAAAATGTACAAATTTCTTCTGCATGCTTCTTAAAAAATACCACTGCTTCTCACTCAGTGGAAATGAACCATAATACAAAAACATAATAAAAATTTGTTTTTACTATAATGAGAAATGCCACTCTTTTTTACCACATGAGAACACATAAAAGTAGCTCACACTGCAGCTGTAACACAGAAATAATGTACACTGTTTTTATTTGCGGTACAAGCTGTAACCACATAACAATGGTAATCATGTTCCCAGGAGAGCAGCCCCACTGTATCCCACCATGAGGAAGAACGTTCCCACACACCTTGATCTCTATGTTTACCAACTCAATGGTTGCATGAACTCTGGGAAAAAGGAAATGGTTAAAAAAATATCTAAATCATCTTACCCTTCTTGTCTGAGTCCCACACTATTAAAACAAAAAGCACAGGGTGTATAACATAGCCAGCTCTGACTACGAGAACCCACAGCCTTACTTCACCAGTGTTCTAAGACTCATAGCCCATGAACAAACTGTTAGTATTTCCAGTTCAACAGTTCTGTATCAGTTTTATCACAGAATAATACACAAAAGAAAAAAATTACTTTGGAGAAATTAAATTTACAGTAGGCAGATACTTTTTCTTGTGGACATTTGTGTACGGCATGGGAAATTCAGAATAAATATACTTCTGCCTATGAATCATGTCACGTCTGTAGCAAAAAACACAACATATCTTAGAAGAGACAGTACTTTATGCTATGCATTGTGGTTGTAACCCTAGTGGATAGTATTTAGGACAAGTAAAGAGAATACTTTATATTACAGTTCTGTGGTTCCTCATTTTAGACTTTTGTATTCTAGACATATTCAACATGTAGACAATGATACAGAAAGCAAACAACAGCAAGACCAATAGATTTTGAAACATAAGTCTAATGGCATGAATGCTTCACTGGACTGGAGAATAATTATTTAGTTGTGCCCTATTTTAAAATGTTATTGATAAGGTTATTTAAATTATAAGACTTGGATAGGAGCAGCTTTATATTTTAGTTCTGAAGAAGCCTTAATTATTGAAACTTAAGACAGCACTAAACTTTTAATAAAGTAGTCCGTGGCTTTAGACTTTAGGTTTTTGCTGCTTTTTCTAGTCGATGGTTCACCGGACTGCTGCTATTGGAAGTGGTTTTAAAAAAAACTTCTCTGGTCATCTGTATCTGTTTGTTGTTGTCTGCTCATAAGTTCATAGGTTCATAGGAGGTTACTAGGCTAGCATCCCAAGTACCCTTACAGCCCTAGCCATGTAAATCCCAAGTTGTCCCAATTGTTATTAAGTGGAAGTGGACATACTTTGCATACTTTGTCTATGGTCAGCACTGACTCCCCCTGTCCATGAGGGACATGGGTGCCACTCTCAGGGTGAATTTGTGGTCTCCCATCCATTTGTCCAGGCTGTGCTTGAATAGGGTCAGTGAGGAGGTCTGCTTCACATGAATTGGAATGTTGTTCAAGAGGAGCATCAGTCTCTGGGAGACATATTTGTCTCTCCAGCATTTTCTGTTAATTCCACAGGCTAGGTTTAGATCTTTAGAGTGAGTGACTCTTTTGCCATTAGATTTGCAGATGTGACTCATATTCATCAGGGCAGGTTTAGAGACTGCCCTGTAGGCCAGGCACAAGTCTCCTCTCAGCAGCTTATATGATACAGACTACAGTGACAGGGTTTTAGTCTATCCACTTACGTCAAGGTTTGGAGGCTGTGCATTTTTTTGGTGAAGAACCTCTGTGATCTCTCCAGCTACTGCATTTGTCTGTTGAGGTTCACACAAAACAGAACATTGTACTCTATTAGTGGTCTAATGATGGTCTAGTACAGTGGGGCTATAACATCCTTAGACTTGGATGTTATGCACTTACTTATGAGGTGCACAAAGTAAGATGATTTCCTTACCACAGTGGAAACCTGGTGGTCAAAGTTCAGATTGATATATACCTATGTTCCTAGGTCTCACACCACTGGGTTTGAGCTCAAGGGGGTGTTGGCAATGCTGTAATTAGCAGGGAATTCTACTTTGCCAAAGGGAATAATAATGCACTTTTTTGCATTTAGTTTCTGACCATGGCTTTGGCATCAATTATTTGTCTGTGTTAGCCCTTCCTGTAGTAAGTTAACATCATTGGGGGACTCATTGATTGCACACAATTTGCAATCATCAGCAAACTTAGTAAGCGAAAGGCCATCTAAATTAGCTTGTACTTCCAAGAAGTAGATTCCAAACAGTAAAAGACCCAGTATAGAGCCTTGTGGTATGCCACAGGTGATGGGTCTACTGGTGGAGGTGGAGTCACCAACTTTGACAATATGTGTTCTGTTGGTGAGCCAGATGGCTATCCATCTAATGATGTAAGGGTTAATCCCTATCTGAGAGAGTTTTTCAATGATACCTGAGTAAGGGATTGTGTCAAAAGCCTTAGCCAGGTGAAGGTAGGTGGTATGTACTGTATTACCTTCATCCAGGGCTTTGGTGATTTTCTCAAAGAAGTCTGTTAGGTTTAATTAGCATGATCAGCACTAACAAAGCTAAACTGGGTTGAGTCTAGAGTTTGAAGGTCACCTATGTCCTTGTTGATAAGATCCATGATGATTCTTTCCATGGCCTTGCAGATGAGATTGGTTAACTTATGGGTCTATAGTTCCCAGGGTCTGTTAATGGCCCCCCTTTGTGCAAGGGGATAATTTTTGCTGTTTTCTACACCACTGGGACAAAGCAGTTCTCAGGCTATGGTTAAAGAGAATGCTAAGTCAGTCTGCTAGATCCTGTTTTAGATTGCTTAATAAGCATCCTGGGGTGTTATCTCATCCCATAGAGGCTGGGTTTTTGGCCTTGGAGAGCCCAGATAAGACCTGATCTCTAGAGATACTAGGCAGAGGAATGCTGTCTGGCATGATCTGGAGTATGGTCAATGGGACCTGGCGATGAAGTTAGCACCAAATCTGTCTGTAAACAGGTCAGAGTTTCATCTGGTGCAGCATAAGTGGTACTATCTATTACCAGTTCTGTGCATAGCTGGGCATTCCCTTTTAGATTTTGGACACAAATAATGCTTTATGATTATCCTTAGCTATGGATTCTATTTTATCTTCATACTTAGCTTTAGAGGATTTCGCTAGATTTCTGATTTGCTTGTTCAAGCTGAGGAGGGAATATTTCCTCTGCTATGCCAGTCCTCTATTATTCTTAGACATCAGTTTCTCCCTCTTGTTATATGACCTGTTTATACTTGAGGTCCACCATGGTAGCTTGTTTTTTTGGGAGGACCTGGTTTTGAACTGGTCAGATACAGCTGAGTCTAGGCAGCTGCTTAAGTGTTTGTACAGCCCATCTGAGTACACCTCTGCATAGGAGTCTTTGTTGTCTGTGAGTGCAGGGGGTACAGCATTTTTTGCTTAGTTGTCTGAAGTTTGCTTTGGAAAAGTTCTTCATTCTTTTTTTTGCTCCTGTGGAGGTGTGAGGTCCAATAGTTACTTCAAATAAGACCGTTTTACAGTCCAATCTTACCAGGGAAGACATCACACAGGGGTGAGTGCTGTGACTCCCCATGTTAGTGAGTACTATGTCTAAGACATTTCAGCCTCTAGTGGGGATGCAGACTATCTGTTCCAGAGCATTTGAACTGACAAAGTCCAGGAACTTCTGGCAAAGTCTGTTAGCACTCATATTGTCACCCAGTTAATGGAAGGTTGAAATTACCCATAACTAAGGTGTTGTTCTTTATGTAGAGTGATTCCAGTAAGTCCAGGTAGTCGGTGTGGTTTTCTTGGTTCATGGTGGGGGAACTATAGCTAGCGATGATGTGGTAGAGTATTATGCCTAGAGTTAATTAGACATGGAGTAGTTTGAGGCAGTCATACTGTTTGACCAGTCTTGAGGTGTACTTGACTTTAATGAAGATAGATACCTCTCATCTTTGCTTCTTTCATGCTAATTTTGAGGTCTGAATGTGTGGAAGGCATTGTGGCCTTGCATGGCAGGAGTGCTCTCTGAACCTTGAACCATGTCTCAGTGAATACAGACGTCAGCATCTTCCAAGGTGAGGAGTGCTTCCAGGGAGTGCAGCTTCATGTTTAGGCTTCTAGCATTAAGCAGCAGAACCTTGAGTTTGCTTGGTTGGATTTTGTTACACTGGAAATTTTGTTGCTTTGAGATTGCCTAAAAAAGGCACTATGGGTGAGGCAAATGTCTTTACAGTAACAAAAAGCCTAGAGGAGACAAGTGCAGACCACCTCTGGCAAACCAGCAAGACTGACAGATATTGGATACCACTGACAGCAGAAGCTAAGCCAATTGTTGAAGTTGATCATTTTTTGTTTATACTGTGGCATCATCCTAGGTGAAGGTAGAATGCTGCATAGTGCTAGGTCATACTGGCCTGGGGATATACCTCTCAACCTCTTAGAGCAATACATCTGGACAAATCCATAAATAATGGAGGATAAAAGCTCAAAAATAGGGACACTTTTTTAAATATTGCTCTTACAAGCTAGAAAGTTGATAGAATAACAGATTTTGCATTAGCATGAATTTTTCTGAAGCACATGAAGTCTGAAACTCAAATGTCTATCATTATTTTCTGACTTCAACCCTCAATGATTTGTCAATGATTTGCCAGAAGACCCCAATTTTATAAGATACAGACCAAATTATGAGGCAAAAATCTGGACATTCTGCAAAAATCTGTACAGTTGAGAAGTGTGTCTAGGAAACAAGTGAGAAAATGCCCTCGCAAGTACGGCATGTGCACAGCCCCAAGAAATTAGCATAAAAGTAAAAAAAACAGAGGCCAGCACTATAATGTGGTTTTCAAAACCTGTTTATTCCAACATAAATAAACAAGAAGGGTAGGGAAACAAAGCTCTAACCACACAAAATAATCAAACTGGTATTGACTGCAATAGCCTTCTTCAGTGTAACAAAAGCATAAACACATAAGCACATCCTGTTAATAAATATACTCCCTTAATTGGTCCTCGTTAACTATTGGATAATTACAATGGATCATTCAAAACAGGTTGGAAAAGCCCACCCAGTTTAATAATCCATTTTTTCTCCTTTTGATTTAACATTTTGTGCCAACCAGATTTATTAATCCTGCCACCAAATATTTTGTCACTAATAGTAAATCTGTAAGAGGCAGTAACATGTTTGAGTGTGTGTTTATACAGAGCATCGGACATTCTTTTATTCTTTATATCACTCAGGTGTTCACCAATTCGTAGTCGTAAGAGTCTTGATGTCTGTCCAATATAAAAGGCAGAACATGTACATGTAACTAAATAGATCACCCCATCTGACCCACAATTGGCAAGAAATTTAATGTCATAAACATATGCAGAGTTTTTACTGGTGAATTGTTTTGTTTTATTGACTCTGATACAATGTGTACATCCCCCACAAGGAACACAACCACATAATACCTCCCCTGTAATGGTACATTGATGTAATATCTTGTGGGAACCTTGAATGTGTTTGCAATGACTGAAGTGTGAACATAATGTCTTACCCCGATGGAACAAGAAGAAACATCTGTCCCCAAGAATTTCTGATAATCTATTATCTGAAAGTAAAATGTTCCAATGTCTATTAATAATATCCACGAGCATACCCGTATTCCATCCATAAGTAGTAACCAATCTCAAATTTGATTTTTTACCCCATCTATGTTTCCTATATTGTAACAAATATTTTCTGTTTTGATTAGAAGCCCAGTTATTGGCAGTATGAATATCGTCATCTTTTTAACCTCTGTTTTTGAATCTTTGTAACATAGCCTTCCTATAGTATTCATATGTATCCTGGTTAGAGCATACCCTTTTGATTCAGAGGAATTGAAACTTAGGGATGTTCCTGATGATATGCTGGGGGTAAAAACTAGATGCATGAAGTAAAGAATTATATTCGGGATATTTCCTGAGAATCTGAGTTTCTTACATATTATCCACCTTCCTAGTAATTTGAACTTCCAGAAAAGTAATTTAATGTGCATGAAAGTGAGCAGTAAATCTGATACTCCATTAATTATCATGGAGATATTCCACAAATTCATGGAAATATGTACTATATCAGCTCTCCACACCAACCAGTAATCATCAAGATAATGTCTCCAAATGTCAATTTCCTCCAAATATAAATTATGTCCAGGGTCATAGATAAGTTGGTCCTCAACATAGGCCATAAATAAATCAACATAAATGGGGGCAGAGGAAGACACCTTGGCTGTGCCCTGTAGTTGCCAATAACATTGATTTTGAAAGTATAAAGCATTCTTAGTTAGGACATGCTCAGCCAGACATACTAGAAAGGTATTAAACCCAGGTCGGTATAGTCCACTTTTGTCCAACCAATATCGTAATGCACAAAGACCCACCCAATATTGGATGTTGGTATACAGAGCAGTTACATCTAACATGCAAAGCAGCAGCCTGCTTCCAGTTGCATATCAGAGATAATACCCAAAAATTGTGTAGTGTCTTGCATGTGGGCTCTAACCAATTTGAGTAAAGCTTGTAAATATTTGGTAAGGAACTGTGAGAGTGGTTCCGTAAGGGACCCTCTACCCAATACTATGGGTCTCCATGGTGGGTTATGTAAATCATTATGTATTTTGGGCAAAAGATATAGGTACTGTGGTTTAGGATCCTGTACATTTAGATGATAAACATCGGAATCAGTAATAATCCCTTCATCCTTAGCACTTTTAAAAAATATCAGTTTCAGCCATGAACCTAAAAGTAGGGTCCAAAGGCATAATCATATAATGGTGTCTGTCCCTAACATGTTTTTGAGCCTCATTATAATACATCTCCCAGTCCATGACAACAACTGCACTCCCTTTATCCGCAGGCAAAATAACTAGATTCCTGTTATTACTTAAATTAGAAACCACCTGTGCTTTGATCTTTGAGAGATTATGAGGTAGTATTCTGTGTTCATGAGAGTGATAATGCAGATCTTTGAGAACACTACTTTGAAAGGAGGTCACCTGTTGTTGCATGGATGGAGTAAAAGTAGATTTATGAAATCTAAAAGAATCAATGTTATTATTGTTAGTTTCATCATCAAAAATACAATCTTAGGTTAAGCAGATGACAAGACGATAATACACGAATCCTCAGGTACAAAAAAGTCGGGCACAAATGATAAACCTTTATTCAGTACCTGTATCTCCACCTCTGAAAGGGGTGTAGATGAGATATTAAGAACATTACATATGTCACTCACTTTTGTACCATGATCTTGAGGAGAATCTCAAGATCTCTTGCTTCCCCTATGTTTTCTACTCCCCCATGTGTTGAGCCCCTAAAGAGAAATCCATAGTATGTCGTTTGGGGATCAGGAATTCCAACGTGTGGTTGCTATCCACATCAGTAGCCAAGGAAAAATCCTCACCTGATGTGTTACTGTTCACCCCCCCCCCTGGATTTCTTAATGATCGACTTTGGTCTCTTCCTTTTCTGATTGTGATATCTGATTTCCACCTGGCCAAATCTGATGTGTTTATATGTACCAAAGGGTTTGCCCCTATCATAATCGCCCTTATCAGGGATGAATTTTTTACATTTTTTTCTCCTTTAACTGCTTCTCTAACTCAAGTAATTGCATGCTAAGTTGACTTAAGCAGGTTTGATAACAGGGTAAATCTACAAAATCTTTAGTTTCCTCACAAATCTCGCCCACTTCTATTATATGGCAATCAATCGTGCATTCATAGAAGGCTTTGAGTGACTCTACAAATCCCATAGATGCCCTTTGTTGGATCTGAGTCCATTCATCAGCTAATGTGTCATCTATATTGTTTACCAAAGGTTGGATCCTAACACACAATTCCCTGGGAGCAATCCCCTTTAACTGATAAGCTTTGAAAAGCTTGAGATGCCACACATTAGTGTGTAACATCTTCATACACTTAGTAAGCTTTTCAAAAACCCGATTACAACTATTTACTTGGTCATTAGTATTAGGATCCATATTAATATTTTCAACTGGCCCTAAGCCAAAAATATTTAAATCATCCCCTGCCTGATGATAAGACTTGCAAAATCGAAACCAAATCCATTGCAGCTTCAATACTGTATATCAATGTGTCACTTTATGATGAGTTAAGTATATAAACAATATACCCTATTTTTCACTACTGGATATTCAACTTGTAAATCCTTGTTGGTCCAGGACCTACTATAATCTGACTATAAGGCCATAGATCAAACTAAATCCATAATATGATAACAAAAAATATCCCAATAAAGTGTTCAGCATGAAAATAATTGTTAACAGGTTGATGTACAATAAAAACCCGATCGGTAGGTGTCCTGGCAATAATAATAGCCCCTGTGTAACAGAACCCCAAGAGGCACAGTACTGTGTTCCCTTATGGTAATGTTACACTAGTATAATCTACAGAGTTCCATTCAATGTTCATCCCAATATACACACAAAGAGTAATGGCCCTTATGAAGCAAAAGGTTGACAAAATTAAGACCCTGTATGTATAATGAAAAAAGAAAATCTATTGGAAATGATCCGGAGAACAATAATAGCCTCTGCGAGTAATCTCATACTACACAGCGCTACATTCCCTGATACCAAAATATTCCAATAGCTCTAGGCCAATATTAATAGGGAAAAAAATAATAGCCCCTGTGATATAGCTTGCTGAAACAGATGTATATGTAAACCTAAGGTCTTGCTACATTCTCCTAATCATATCCACTTTCATTAGAATATAACCACTATTAAAAAGTAGAACAATAGTAGCCCCTACTATAATCCAACAAATATAAATTCTACAACAACACACATTGCTATGTTTTCCTTAAATCAAGGGGAAGCAATAATAGTCTCAGTGAGTGATTCAAGAAACTGCAGTGCTATGTTCCCCTAATAAAAAGCAATACAAGCAGACAATGCTAGTTGATATACAGGGCCCTTTGAAGCTTCCACACAAAAAGGCCAATATTTATAATCCCTGTTTATCAGGTCAATCCAAAAACTATTATATATGGATGAGCATGTATCCAGAACTACTGTAGAAAAGATATTTGTTCGATAAATAAAAATCGTAAGTTTATCAGAAAACAAATTATTTCCTATATGTTTATATGCTTCTATCCTAACCCTATAGGTTAAATAAACCATCAACCAGTTGTTTTCACACTATGTATAATATCACAAAGGCAACTACATAAATAAGTTTACATCAGCCAGGTTTTTACCCCAGACATTATTCCTATAACCCAAGCATTATAGGCAAATGCATAAATCCAAAATATTCATCCAAACACCAAAAATATGGTTATGCCCACTACTGAAGTTAATACCATGAAGCAACAAAAATGAAGAAAACAATGTCCGTATAGTCCGTGAATCAGTTCAAATTAATTCAACCCAAGATTGGTAAAAAACAGCACATATAAATTACACATCCCCTGTTATCAAAATAAATCATAATTACATGTACTTCCCAAAGTCTGAGTCCGTCCGATTACTAATAAATGATCCAAAAAATTCTGATAATCTATTATCTGAAAGTAAAATGTTCCAATGTTTATTAATAATATCCATGATCATTCCCGTATTCCATCCATAAGTAGTAACCAACCTCAGATTTGATTTTTATCCAATCTATGTTCCCTATATTGTAACAAATCTTTTATCTTTGCTTTTTTGTTTTCTGTGTTTCTTTGACTTTATGTATGGATGGTGTTGGTGTATTTAATGATCGCTTCAAAAACTACATTTCCTGGATGGGCCAAATCTGCTGACTATTTGTGATACACATTTTTTGTTCCTGCAGTCATGGTTATCCAGCTGTTTTTTTATCTGTTTGGTGTTTGGACTTCCAGTTTGGGTTCTTGGTACACACCGGTGATTATTTGTTATACACCTTTTACCAATGTGTGCACATGGCTAAAAGCTGTGCCTTAAATGAGTCTATGATATCAAATGAAGAGATGTTAAAGAAGAGATGTAATGAGGTTTTTCAGAGACAAGAGAATCCTCTCTTGTCGCTCACTTTTGATAACACCATGCCTACTACATCAGCCATCAAAAAACATTAGAAGATGATCTTTACAAGCTGAAACATTTTGTTTGGTAATGCTTGCATCTGGAAGCATGCCTTCACTTTCGTATCATCCCCAGGGGTATGAGAGTTTTGTGCATGCCCACATGTGATGAAACATGCCCCGAATTATTATGGCAGTGGCAACAATTGAACCTTGACTTTGGTTTCAAGTATGTTAACTTAATGTTGGATTATTTCAAACCTATCGAGGAAGAACTTTTCCTTAAGACTGAGTGCATATATTCTGAATTAACCATTTGTTATAAAGAAGCCTTGTACCAGACTCAAATTGCTAACATGTGCTCCAACGTTTTACTTTATGAAATGAAATTATAACAGACCAAACAGAAAACATTGCAACGCAACTATAATGATTTTCGCATGGGTAATGTTTTTGTGTGGCCTAAATTTGATAATAAAACTAATTTGGAGAGTAATAGAAATGGAGTAGAAACCACTGACATTATAGAACAACAGGTGTTGCTATGGTTGACCCTGTTTCAATGGCTTCTATTGGTAACAACGCAATGCAAAGTGATAAGGTGACACCCACTCCGGTTTTGTCAATGGACAGTGATAATGTGACTATGACTCCTCCCCCTAATCAACAAGCTCTGACTTATGCTCAGGTCAGAGCTAAACCCAAGGTAATGAATTCTACCACCATGGAATGTTTTTTACCACTTCCTATACAGCAGAAAGGGTTTGGACTCACTCGTTCGAAGAGTCGAGGGAGACAGAAATGGAAGTTCTCAGGAGACCGAGGACATGTGAACAACAGGAGGACTTGGAGGTACAAACACTTGTAGTGAATCTTTCTGATTATGTATTGAACTCTACAGAATGAAAGGTACTCAACAGAGGCCTATCATTTGTTCCAGCAGCAGCAGCTAAGCTAAGTGACATTTGTACTGACTTGAGGATGTTTGCTCATAATCTGTCCTGTAAATTATTGTTTCAGGATACAGGAATGCATAATATGGTTCTGATGTATAGTAAACCAAGTACGTTTGTACCGCTTATGCCCAGACATATTGAATATTTTGTAAAAATATGTGAGGAAGAATTATGTAAAACCCTTACCCAACCAGGTTCTAATCATGATTTTTACAACTTAACACAAGTTGAAAGGGAAGCACTTGAAGGTCTACATTATAATTCTGACATTTGTATAAAGCCTGCTGATAAGGGAGGGGTGGCTGTTTTGTTAAATAAGAGTGATTATGTTAATGATATGAGAGAACTTCTTTGCGATAATGAAACATATTCTGAAGTTAATAGGCGCATTACTAAGCTGATTAACAATAGGATTCATGACTATTTAGATGGATTACTTGCTGGTAGATATATTAATTAAAGTCTATACAATTTTCTATATGTGACATATCCAGTAATACCAGTTATTAAAGACCTGCCGAAAATAGACAAGTCTGTGAAGCCACCCTCCTTGAGAACTATTGTCTCAGAGGGAGGTTGGGAGACTGTACTGCTTTCTATATATGTTGAAAATAAATTGAAGAAAGTAATACCTAATATTGTTAACATACTGAAAGATACAACACATTTCCTACATGACTTGAAGGCATTCATTCATGAGGCAGATACTTGTAGTTATTTGATGGTGACCATGGATGTCAGGAATTTATTTACCTGTATACCCAATGAATATGGTATTGAAGCTATTAGGGAGATTTTGCTTAGCATTGATACATTCACTGGTTTAGATATTGATACTATAACTGCGGTGGTGGTGCTGCGGTAGCATTGTCACCTCACAGTAAGACGTTGTCCTGTTCGATTCTCAGCTAAAACGTCTTCTGTGTGGAGACATGCGTGAATGGGCGTACCTTCATTGAAGGTTGTGCGTCAGGGCTGGCAACTCGGCACGTAAAAATCTACTGTCAATCATTAGCGGACTGGAGTTCCGCTGTGGCGACCCCTAACCAGGAAAAGCTGAAAGACACAACAACAACAACAACATGTACATTCTTGGACGTAATCCTGAATAATAATGTGGTCATGTTTGAAGAGCAGGTATATTTGCAAAAATGGGGTGTCGCTATGGGCACCCCATGTGCAAACTCTTATGCAAATCTTGTCATGCAATTTTGGAAATCTAAACATTTGTTTCAACAGCCAGATAGTCATAAAGTTAAATTATATTGACGTTTCGTCGATGATGTTTTTATGTTTTGGGATCGTGATGAAAATTCCCTAACTCAATTTATTACTAGGATGGAATCCACCACAAGCTTTTTGAAGTTTACTATAACTAGCTCATATCAACTTATTGATTTTCTGTATGTGTCTCTTTGTAGAGAAGAAGGGGACATATATATCTACTACCCTCTGTAGGAAACCCTGTTGGCGTAATGGGTTATTATGCTATGATAGTATGGCCCCTCAGCATATTTTTCCGAACATTGTTAAAAGCCAACTGTTAAGGGTTAAGAGGGTATGTGAAGGTAGCACTACATTTGAAACTGAAATGGAACAAATGGCAAACATTTTATAGACAGAGGATACAAGAAGCATATAATACGGGGGGCACAATGCAGTATCTCTTATAATAGGCAGGGCGGAGATATTAATGGGAATAATTCATCTAATAAGGAACATCCTTACTCTTTTATAACTAACTTTACCAGTAGTAATACTGCCATAAGGAACATTATCCAGAAACACTAGTCCCTACTGACTACAGACAATAATACAGCTAGGATTGTGGGTGAAACACCATGGTTTGTTTATATAAATAATGTTAATTTGAAGAAGTTGCTATGCCAAGATAATAAGAAAGCCAATTTGGTGGTAACCAATTCAGGTACACATCCATGCAGAAAATGTAATTTTTATTGTGCAATAAGTAAACAAGATGATTTTATATGTCCTAATACTTCTTTTAAGTTTATACCATGGTTTTATGCAGATTGTAACAGTACAAATTTGATTTACTTAGCAACATGTGCTTTATGTTCTTGTCACTGTGTGGGCAAAACCACTCAGAAATGAAAAGAGCATATCAGTAAACATCTTTATGAGATACACAGACAAAATGACAATAATGCTCTAGCGAAACACATAATTATGTGTCCTGGTCAGCATTTCACATTTAAAGTGCTACAATTAATACATGTTAACTGTAGAGGAGGTGACACAAATAACAACTTAGAACAGGTGGAATTGCAATGGATTCTAAGATTACAAGCACGTAAACAGCCAGGGATTAATAGTAGTTTTAGTTTAAAATCTGTATTAAAAACATGTAGGTTGAAGTAATAATGAATGTATATATTTCTATAAGTAACTGATTACTTTCATTTACCTTTATTGCTAAATTGGTTTTGTGCTGTATATAAGGATAAAGCTTTGAACATATGCTTGTATAGGACCTATGTCACCCAATGGCTTGCTAAATGGCTTACTGATAGAACCCACACTGTAAAAGTAGCTGACTCCAAATCTAGCTCCAGACAAGTGACAAGTGGAGTACCTCAGGGTTCAGTCCTGGGGCCGCTCTTGTTTGGCATCTACTTCTCTGAAGTACAGGTCAACACTAAGGGACTCTGGCTAACAAAGTTTGCAGATGACTGCAAACTGGGAGCCATTATTGAATCCCCAAATGATGTGGATACTCTACAAAAGGGCCTTACAGAAACAGATGCTTGGTGCCAGAGCCATGGGCTCAAGCTCAATGCCAAGAAATGTATTGTTATCCCCTTTGGGAAAAAAACATGTATCCATGAATTACCATATAGGTGGCAGTACACTAAACACAGAAAGTGTGATAAGAGACTTAGGGACACAGGTGGACAGTGGTCTCACCTTCGATAACCACATCGCCACAACAGTCAGGAAATCCTTCTATGTGGCACACCTCATCACGAAGGGCTTTTCATCCAGAAAAAGGAGGTCATTGTCCCACTGTACTCATCCCTCATTAGACCCATTATAGAATACAACGCCCCATTTGGTATGTACCTCTCAAGACATCTGCAACAACTGGAAAGGCCTCAGAAATACCTCACTAAAAGAATCACAGGCCTAAAGCAGATGCCCTACGCTGACCGCCTTAAAAAACTCCAGCTATACTCTGTCGCATATCGTCTACTCAGAGGCGATCTCTGCTTAACATACAAGGCCATGTCAAACCCAGAGCTGTTGGACATGCTACACTTAAAGAAATCCCAATCCCTCAGAGCTGCACGCTCCAGGGATCTAAACCTTGTCATCGCAATAAACAAAACATGCTGGAGGGATAGGTTCCTGACCCAGAGACTCCCCAGACTCTGGAATAGATTGCCCATACATGTCAAGCAGAGTGCCTCTTTGGACCTCTTCAAGAGGAACCTTGATGATTGGATGGGAGAAAGGAAATTCACCACAGGGATCATGTCAGTCGCCCTGCTAGACAGGGGTCCAGGAAAGTAAATAATGTGGGAAGAAATAGCCAGGGAATTTTTATGGCTAGGCTTGTATAGGCCCTAGGGCTGATAGCCTAGTACCAACCTATGAACCTATGAACCTGAGGAAGCAGCATTAGCGAAAGCACTCGTCTTTTATTTATTTATGGTGTATTTTATTAAAATTGTTCCTGCAGTCGTGGTTATCCAGCTGTGTTTTTTATCTGTTTGATGTTTGGACTTCCAGGTTGGGTTCTTGGTGCATGCTGGTGATTATTTGTTATGCATAAGGGTTAGTGGAAGTTAAAGGGGGTTGGGGTTTCTTTTTTGGGGAAGGATGTTAAGGCTAGGAAGTAAGGGAAGGTTTGGGTATATTTTGGGACATGAAGAGTTCATTTAGTATACAAAGAGTTTGGAAAAAATGAGATAGGTGTGGGTGGGGCTTAGAGGTTTTATGTGAGGGTAGCTGGGAAGGGGATCAAATTTAGGCATCATTTTGTTACACTGCAGACTTACATCCAAAATGACCTGCAGGTACCTCAGATTAATATTAGTGGGTATGGAAGTGAGTCATGCTTAGTAACCAGCTTGGATATGCTTTGAGATGTTGAGGGGGAGTGTGAGGTTTAATTGTAACATATATATATATATATATATATATATATATATATATATATATATATATATATATATATATATATATATATACATATATTCCCCTTTTGGTAGGAAAAGATCGGTTTGGAGCTGTGGGTAAGAGGTATTGGGTTACATCAGGCAGTGGCACGTGTTGGTGCTATGTGGGATGGGAGGTTCTAGCCCATGATATATTAAAAAGAATGGGGAAGAAAATGCAGGGAATAGGTCTTCTAGTTAACTGAGTGGGGAAAGACAGAGAGCTTGGTGGTGAGGTTCAGTAGGTTAAGAAAGGGCTTACATATCTTGTTAGCCATTCTTTGATCTTCAAGGATTTTGTTGTGCAGGATTTCAGCTTTGGTGGGTGGCTTGGTAGTCCCTGAGTCTGCGGAGTGGTGCAATGGACTTTCTGGTGTGGTACTCCAGCTGGAAGGGCTTCCAGACTCATCATTGGTAGTGGTGGTAGGCTGCTGCAGCTTCTTTATGGCTCCTGTGGGTCTCTGGTAGTCAGCCAAAGTGAAGAACATCTTTTCATGGGTTTAGAGTAGCGAGGATAATGGTCACCTGCTGTGCATGTGCAGTGCAGCATAAACTATTGGGAAGGGGATAGGGAGAATGTGTGGGCAGTTGGTCTGCAAGGGAAGCAACTTTCTGACTGTCAGCTTTGGCAGAACGTCCAGGTTTTATGTCATAATTTTGGTCTGTTCCTTATAAAGCTGTGGTTTCCATGATTTGATAACAAGCAGTAGAGATGGCATTCAAGCTGGACAAGATAGGGAGTTAACCATTGGGAGGGGGATGATGAGCAGTTGGTCTGCGAGCATACCTCTCAACTGTCCCTGATTGTGACTCTAATTTTAGCTCAGGCTCAGTCCCTCTTAATTCCTCCTAAAACTGGTGACTTAGGTAGTGCATTATACTGTATAAATAAGGACAATATTTAAGAGTTGTAGATTTCTTTTACTTCATGAAATGCATAGTAACTAATGTTCTTTATTCTCCCCATTTTCTCCAAGTAATAGTGCTAATGTTTTAAAAATGTCCCAGATCATCCCTGATTTTAATGGTTATGTCACTGATTCTGTTGAAATTTGTCCCTGATTGCCTGAGCTATGCCTGAGAGTGAGACATCCGCTGAACTATTAGTATTTGCACAAGGTCCAACTTTTGGCTCATAATTTTGGTCTATTTCTCATAGATTTGGTGGCAATCGGTGGAGACCAACATCTTTGAACAATGGCAGCCATTTGAGGTCAGAAGTCATGTACTTTGATTAGTGTATGGTGGCACAGGACATTTTATTCTAGCAGCTTTTAGGTCTGAGAAGCTTTGGATGTATTATCCAAGCATATTTTGGACATTGTAGAGAAATGGCACTTAAGTGTGGAATGATACAATGCACTGTAAAACAAAGGCAAGCAGAAATTTGAATAAACTGCCATTTGTTTTGTTTTGTTTTTTTTCTGCATGCTTCATTTAAGGGACACAGTTTGAGGCTGCATGAGGGGCAGTTACACTAGTATTAATATAGGAATTATTTTTTCCAGTCTCATTCTTGTCCTTTCTCTTTTGACACATGGTGAATGTACAGATTTTGCAGCAGAGATGGGCGGCCATTGTGCCACAAGCAGATGAGCTGTTTCAAGAATTGCCTACCAGTAAGTCTGTGGCAGTTGAAGAACCTGGGGAATCAAGCTGGAAGAGGAGACCACAGCTGGCAAAGAATGAGTTGGTAGCCCAAGGGAAGTGGGCACAGCTTTCAAAGAATGCTGTCACAGTGGATGTTCTGGCTGCTGGAGTGGTGCAGGATGTGGCCAAAAGTAATGTCACGTTGGGAGCTTCTATAAGCATGTCAGACCTGGTGAGTTTTAGGAATAGTCCAGGGATAGGTGGGGTTAAAGCACATCAGGAGTCAGCTGAAGTTGCAGGCACTCTGGTGGATCTGCAGAGGGTTATGAAAGGGGGAGGTGCAAGGTGAGGTGTTCAGTTAATCAGGGAGTGCAATGTAGGTTTGTTTAAAGTGAGTTTCACATCATTCGTAGGTGGGATAGAGTCACAGCATGAGGTTAGGTCAGATTTTGGCATCCAGCCAGGGGACTGGTTAGCTAAGCAAGCCCTGGGGCTAGGAACAGGGTCAGATTTTCTGACCCCTCATATACTGTCCTCGGTTTAAGAAAAGATATGGAAGGTGGGAGTATGTTAATGCCTTTGAGTTAATTGATAAGGACCCAGATCTACATTTGTTAGAATCAGATACAGCAAACAGCAAAGATCTATTGGCAGGTTAAGTAGCCTGGGGGTGGAGAAGAGTAGGCAAGCTGCAACCATAAACATAGGAAAACTGGGTGGCTGGTTTCATGTACTAGATGGCAGTTTGGTTGGAGATGGATGCCACCTTGGCCTTACCACTCTTGGCTTGCTTTCTTACGGTCCAAGACGCTCAACAGTTATGGGTGGGGAATGCCTGATTGTGGTATGACCACAGGTTTCAGAAGTGGAAAGCAGTGGATCACTCACTCCACTGGGAGGTTAGGCATCCCAACATATGGCTAACCACTATGATGGAGATTTATGGAGTAGTTAGTAGAGGGGGGAAGACAGAGGGGGAATGGGTAGGGGTATGTTGGGCCTTTAATATGGGGTCATTGCTCATGGGTAGTGTGTAGATTCTTGCATGCTTATTCAAACTGTGCAGGAATCCATCCAGATGTACATTCTGGTTGGTGGGAAGATAATTTGGGTAATACGGGTTTGCATTCGATTGACTTGTGGGGTTTCAGAGTCTGCAAGGTAGGCAGAATTTTTGTGGCAGAGGGAGCATCCATTTGGGGGGGCAAGGGGAAGATTGGGAGGCACATTCTCCTGTTAAGGTGCAAGTTCATAGGTGATAGGTTCATAGGTGTGTACTAGACTATTGGTCCTGGAGCCTTTACAAGCCTAGCCCATAGAAGTGCCCTGGCATCATGCCGCCCGACATTAGCTCCTAGTGCCTCTATCAAGTAGAGCTACTGGAGTTATTCCCAGGGTGAAATTTCTATTTCCAATCCACTCATCAAGATTTCTCTTGAAGAGGGCCAGTGAGGTGCTCTGCTTGACATGTATGGGAAGTCTATTCCAGAGCATGGGCAGTCTCTGGGTTATGAACCTGTCCCTCCAGCATGTTCTGTTGATTGTGGTAATGAGGTTGAGGTCTCTGGAGCATGTGGTGTGGAGGGATTTGGATTTCTTTAGATGTAGCATTTCTAAAAGAGCTGGGTCAGACATTGCTTTGTAAGTCAAGTAGAGATCAGCTCTTAGTAGATGGTATGAGACAGAGAATAGCTGGAGGTTTTTGAGTCTGTCCATGTAGGACATGTGCTTAAGGCCTAGGATCCTCTTTGTGAGGTGCTTTTGTGGTCTTTCCAGCTGTTGCATGTGTCTAGTGAGGTACATGTCAAATGGGACATTATACTTGATGACTGGCCTAATGAGGAAAGAGTAGAGAGAGATGATGACTTCTTTCATCCCGGATGCAAAACCCTTGGTAATGAGATGTGCCACATAGAAGGACTTTCTGATCACAGTGGCAATGTAGTGGTCGAAGGAGAGGTTGCTGTTAACCTGTGTCCCCAGATCTCTTATAACACCTTCAGTGTTCAGTGAGCTCCCATCAATGTGGTAATTAGTGGGAACAGAGTTTTTCCCAAAGGGGATGACGACGCATTTTTTGTCATTAAGCTTAAGGCCATGGTTTGAACACCAGTCATTGGTCTCAGTTTGGCCTTTCAGTAGGATGTCTACATCACTTGGGGAGTTAATAATGGCTCCCAACTTGCAGTCATTTGTGAACTTGGTCAGCCAGAGTCCCTCTGTGTTGGCCTGGACTTCTGAGAAGTAGATGGGAAACAGGAGAGGACCCAGGACCAATCCCTGTGGGACTCCACTCATGACTGGTTAGCAGTCTGACTTGGAGTCCACTACTTTTACACTGTGAGTTCTATGTGTGAACCAATTTGCAACCCACCCAGTGATATAGGGGATGATGCCTAGTTTGGTGAGTTTATCAATAATTCCTGAGTCGGAAATGGTATCAAAGGCCTTGGCCAGATCGAGGTAGGCTGTATGAACTGTCTTGCCCTAATCCACAGCTCTGGTGACTGATTCAAAGAAGTCAACCAGATTGAGCAGGCATGATGTACCTTTCACAAAACCAAATTACATGGGATATAGAGTTTGGATATTCCCTATATTCTTGTTAATTAGGTCCATGATGATGTGCTCCATAGCTTTACATATCACTCATCAGGCTAATGGTGCGATAATTCCCAGGGTCTGTATTTGTTCCCCCTTTATGGAGAGGGATAACTGTAGCAGTGCGCCATTCGGTTGGGACAAAAACTGAGGTGAGGCTGTGATTGAACAGGACACACAAATGTGGTGCCAGTTCACTTTGTAGTTCATGTAGAACACATCCAGGGATATTATCAGGTCCCATGGAAGCTATATTCTTGGCCTTGGACAAGGGCTCCTATTACGTTATTTAAACTATAAAACTTCGAACACTACAATATCGAACTTGTATGTTCAAAGTTTTATAATTTCGAACAATGAAAAAAAAAATAAAAAACAATAAACAGAAATTAACTCTTGTAAGCAGGGGGGCAAGCCCCCCTGCACTCCCAACACCCCCACTCTTTAAATATACCAACTCCGAGATCACACTACAGTGCGGTAAAGGGAAATCTTTCCTTTCCGCACTTTATTGCGATCTTGGAGCTGTTATATTTAAAGAGTGGGGGGGGCACAGCCCCTCACATGGGGGGTGCAGGGGGCTTGCCCCTCATGCTTGCAAGAGTTTATTTCATTTATTTTCTTTTTTTTTTTTTTACTTAATTGAAGTTCTGAAACTTTGAACATAAGGTTTCGACCTTATGGTGTTTGGAGTTTCAGAACTTTGATAATGTAATAAGAATCCCTTGGACAATGCAGCTTTAACATGTGCTTCAGTAATGCTGGGCACCTGGCATTCCTCTGATATTGTGATTGGTCCTTTGGGGTGGCAATAGGGGTAAAGTTGGCACTGAATCTGTCGGCCAGTATGTTGACAATATCTGTTGGCTCAGTATAGGAGGTACCATTGTGCAGTAATTCAGAACAAACCTGGGTATTGCTGTGGACATTCTTGATATAACTATAGAAGGCTTTGTGGCTGTTTTTAGTGTCATATGGTTCTGCAATTTCCTGTTTTGTCATTTAGAGAAGAATTAATTGATGGATTTTTCAAAGGGGGGTTTATTACATCAAGGGTGGTGGGGGTTGGAGTAGTCTGTAAGAATCTGAAATCAGTTCGAGGAAAAGAAGATATTTTGGGTGATTTGGTGTAGAAGGAACAGCAGGTGGGTAGGCTATTGGGCTTTTTTGACTGCCCTCACTTTAGCAGTTTTAAGGTGTCACCGGTGAGTCTGTTTCCTAAGAAGTCAGCCAGTGAATTCAGTTGATTTACCATTTGTCATACCCTGAAGGGAGCTCCATTAATGATTTTATTTCCACAGAGGATGCCAAGGTCAGTCATGCTTTTTCGAATGATGCCATGAACGTTACTCAAGGGTTTAAGGATCCATGGTTGGTGAAGGTGGGCATTTAATTTGTTATTCAACTTTTGCCCGTATGGGAGGAAGAGTGCCTGTTGTTAGGTATGGTGGTTAGAAACAAGTTTTACTTTGACATGGCTATGTCAAAGTGATGCTCCATAGCCTGCATTACTCATACTTTTGAGAAGTTTAGCACTGTAGTCCATTGGGTTTGGCATTAGCGCATGGGCAGACAGAGGGTGGTGCATTACCTAGATGATTTCTTCATAGTAGGTAAGGGTGTCAGGGTTATACGAGAAGGTATGTGCAGGGTTTTTGGAGATTTATGAGGAGTTGGGGATCCCACTGGCTAGCCAGAAGCTGAAAGTCTCAACTAAGGCATTGGATTTTTTGGGTTTGCTAGTGGATGTGGAGTGTGGGTTGTTTTGTTTACCAGCATACAAGAGTGCGCATCTGAAGAAGATTGGATGGGTGGTGTCCAAAGACAAGGTGCAAATTAAGAATGTTATGGAGCTTTTAGGGCTGCTGAATTTTGCATGTCGGGAAGTTCATCTGGAGCATACATTTTTTTCAGTCAGTGGCCTTTTTGTTAAAAGGGAGTAAGAGCAAACATCATTGGGTTAGGATTGGTAAGTTGGTGCAGGCAGATTTAACACTCTGGTTGTCTTTATTGGAGCAGTTTAATGGGGTCTGCTTTTGGCAGATGGATTGGGTTGGTCAGTGGAAATTGCAATTGTTTACTGATGCAGCAGGAGGTATTGGAATGTTTGCGTTTTTGGTGAGAAATGGTTTGCAGCTCGCTGACTGGCAGATTTGCAGGATGAGTGGAAAAAGGATATTGCCATTTTTGGAGTTAATTCCAATCTGTGTGGTGTTGGTGGGTTGGCAGGAGTGGTTGAGGGAAAAGAGGGTTATTCTTTATTCAGACAATATGACAGTGGAGTGAGTTTTGCATGTGAAGACTGAGAGGTCTGAATTGTTATTGTTAGTATTATTTAAGGTGGTTTACAGAGCTTATTAATTCATTTTTCTTTTACAGGTGTCCATGTGGTAGGTGCTAGGAATGGGATCACTGACAGTTTGTCTTGATTTCAGTTTTCCAGGTTTCAACAGTTGGTTCCAGGGGCAGTGGAAGAGCTGAGAGCATTGCCAGATGAGGTATGGCATCGTGGGCTGAAGTATGCAGATGGTTGGTGCAGTAGACTTGGGCAGTGTCTACCAGGAAAGTGTATGGTAGGGCATTATATAATTTTGATAAATTTATTTTGCAGTTGCCTGAGGAAGAGGAAATTTGGTCAGAAGAACTATTATTGCGATATTTGGCTCAGGCTTGGGTGAAAGGTGAGGTGGCGCAGTTCATCAAGGTGGACCTGGCTTCAATCAGTATATTTGCTCTGGTGCCTTAGTTGTATGATTTCACTAAGTCCTGGACAACTGACCGCATGTTGAGAGGATGAAGTAGACTGGCTGGTGTGAATATGGACATGCGATGGCCTTTGACAAGGCAGGTTTTGAAAGTTTTATTGAAGGGTCTAGCTTTAGTGGTTGGTGATTCAGTGAATTATAGTTTGTGGGTGACCTTGTGTTTATGGATGCACTTTGGAGCATTCAGGGTTTCAGAACTGTTAAGGTCTTTACTTTGGGAGGATGTCACATTTTTTCTGTAGTGGTGCACATTTTGTTGCATAGATCTAAAATGGATCATTTAGGAAAGGGCACGCAGATAGTTCTTGGGAAAGATAGGAATGACTGGATGTGTCTGGTGGGCTGGGCCGGGAGATTACTGCAAATCCATGAGGGGAGCCCTTTGGACTTGTTTTTTCATTCAAGAGGGGGTAAGGAGATAATGAGTAATCAGTCTGTATATGTGATAAGAAGGGCTTTCCATTGTATGGGGTTTCCAGGTGAGAGGTTTTCCACTCATTCTTTTTGTATTGGTAAGGCTTTGGATTTAGCAAGGGAAGGTCAGTCAGTTGAGGTCCCCTTTGGTCTTCAAATGCCTTTTTATCTTATATTATATAGTACATTGGTTTCTTTAATATTCATTTTTTTTTTTTTTTTTTTTTTTAGGAGATTGTCATCCTAGGTCACTCGCATATTGGTGAAGAGGATGCTGTTAGGTCGGCTGGCAATGAACTGGGTTTGAATCGCTTGGGGTGGAGAGTTATATGGCATGGGATTAGAGGCCTTAGATGAAATCAGCTCATGGATGAGTTTACATTTATACAGTCACGGGTGGGGTTTCCTCAAGTATTGGTGATACATTTGGCAGGTAATGACATGGGAATAATTCCTGAGAATGTATTGGATAAGACAGGATTTGGTTACATTGAAGAGGTTATATCCTGGTATGTGCATTGTGTGGTATGAAATAGTACTGTGTTTATGCTGAAGGAATGCAGCTAGTTTTATGGCTTTAGAGTGGGCTCTGCAGTTTATTAATTATAAGTTGGTGAGGCAGTTGCTTGTTTTAGGTATGAATATGATAAAACATAGGGACTTTGAGGACAGGGACCCGGTTTGGTTTAGACACGACAGAGTGCACCCGAATGAGTTTGGTTTTGATTTGTTTAATTTATATTTAAGTTTATTTTTGGAGGGTTTAATGAAAGTCCTTCATTAAGTGAGGGGGAACAGCCTGAGTCAGAAAGGTGGGTGGAGAAGAGGGACAGGTTTGTTCCTCTTCTGTTCCCCCTGTTGGTATTGGGTGTTGATATAAGGAGTTTGGGGGGTGAAAGCAAGTGGTAGGATGCTGCTGCTTTGATTAGTAAGAATAAGTGAGTGGTGAGGACGCTGCTTATTCAGGCAGGGTGAGCTGGGATCAGGGTTGCCAGATTTCCGACTGGCCAGGTAGGGACTAAAATTGTAAGTGAAGACTAAAAAAAAAAAAAAAAGTCTTCCACGTCTTTAATGCGGAACATCAGAGTTCCGCATTAAACAGAAGTAGCTCTGTGTTTATGTTTTATTTGATTGGCCCGGGCCAATCAAAAATAAATAAACACAGACCTACTTCTGTTTAATGCGAAACATCGCAGTTCCGCATTACACAGAAGTAGCTCTGTTTTGCGATGTTTTGATTGGCCCGTATACCGGTATACGGGCCAATCAAAAATCGCTAAACACGGAGTTACTTCTGTTTAATGCGGAACTGCAATGTTCCACATTAAACAGAAGTAGCTCTGTTTTGCGATGTTTTGATTGGTCCGTATGCCGGTATACGGGCTAATAAAAAAAAACAAAAAAACAAAGTGGAGGCTGCCCGGGATTTAAACCGGTAGGGTGGGATTCGGGATCAGACTGCTGATCTCGGGACAGTCCCGCCCAAATAGGGACATCTGGCAACCCTGGCTGGGATACACTGCCCTGATGTATAGTAATAGGGATTTTATGTTGTGATTAATAATTTGAAGTGATGCAATAAAGTTATGTTAATAAAGGTTTTCAATGCCATTATGATGTCATGGGTTTTTTGAAAGGGATCAGAACAACTGAGTTTTATGTGTACAATGGCAGCCTTTTACACAGTGATAGCAGTCTCAGAATGACAGAGCTGATCGGCCTACACATGTTTTGCTTACCACAGTTTCTATTGTATTAATATTTGCTTCCCATATATTAATACCATGGGACATGGAAGACAAATATAGATATTCACTTATATAAGCATTATTAATTACCTTTATGACTAATCACATGCTATGTCAATGCAGTCAATAGTAGATAAAATACAAAGCCCGATATTTAACACCGGTGTTTTGCCTGTGTTGAATGATCCTGTATTGATTAATAGTGTCTTAAAAATGGGAGCCATGGAACTTTAATTGATGTCAGATGATTTGTTTTAGTAGCTATTTGTGCATGATTGCACTTGGCATTATTTAGTCTAAACAAGTATGAGTAAAGTGGACGAAAGTGCTAAATAAAACTGTGTTGACCTCGGAAGATTTTGGTTGGTATTTATTTTAGATACTTTATGTCCACATAAAAAGTAAAATAATCTGTCCTTCTCAGTTCAGTTAATGTTTGCATGTAACAGCTTAGGAATGATCACTTTTCACAGAATTAAAGAAAAGGTTTTCCACTGTATGTGTGCCTGAAGTGAATAGTCTCAAAATTTAACTTTTGTTATATTCTTTAAAATGAGACAGCTCCTATGAAAGTTTATTTTAAATGTCTCTGAAAACAATGCCTAGTTCAAACTTAGAGTGAGCTGTCAACAAGACTTCTCATCCATGTTCAGTAGTTGGCAAGTCTTCAGCACTTACTTCTCTCATTATTTTTGGCAAGTTAATTACTTCTTTTTCATTTTTACACTTTTATAGCACTCAGTGTTGTGACATTAATTATATGAAATAAGAACAACTAATAGTTGATCTAGCAGCAATGTCATACCTTTATTCCAGTAAGTTTTACTTGTCACAGAATACAAACAGTAGACATTCCGAGATCGATTTGAAAAATGTGAGGCAACCATCTCTCTTCAGTTTTTGCTTGCCTGAGTAAAGTATATTACTGTTTCCAAATTAGTTAGTTGCAGCTATGTCACAAATTCTGCTTTTAATGCCCTTAGTACTCAATGGTGTTTAATTTTCTGCATTTTTTTGTTAACCTTTATACACCCTGCTTTAAGAGATTTCTGATAATGGAACCCAAGACGGACTTTTAGATATCAGGGATATGTCTGAAAGTTCATAGGTTCATGGGTTCATAATTAAGTACTAGGCTAGCTGCCCTTGAAGGCCATTTTTAAGTCTAGCCAGTTTCCCTTTTTGTGCTCAAATTAACCAATCCCATTTGGTTAGAGATTGACTTTACCCATCCCATAAATGATAATTATATATTGCCCCTAATAAGAATAACTGGGATAATATCATACATAATTTGAGGAAACCCATGCATTGGATAAACCATTTAGGGGCTACCTCTGTCCATTATTAGTACAGCAGGCAGTTCTAGGGTAAATTGTCTATTTCTCATCCATAGATCCAAGTTGTTCTTGAATATAGACAGGGATGAACTTTGCTTTATGTGGATGGGAAGTCTATTCCAGAGCAGTGATTTTTCTCTGTGAGATACACCTTTCCCTCCAAACCTTTCAGTTTATGTGGCAAAAGAGGTTTAGATCCCTATATCAACTATTTATGATGTAATTTGACTTGCTGATGTGCAGTACACTCATCAGTATTAGGTCATAAGATGCCTTGTATGCCAGAAGAAGGTCACCTCTTAGCAGTCTGTGGAATACTGAATATAGTGACAGGGCTTTGAGTCTGTCCATGTTGGGCATGTTGTTTATGCCTTTTATCCTTTTAGTAAGATAGCTCTTTGGGGGTTCCTGTTGTTTCATGTGTTTAGACAGATACATGCCAAACTGTGCATTACATTCAATGATAGTCCTAATGTGGTCTGAGTAAAGGGGACATTACCATCCTTAGATTTAGACACATTCCCTTTGTTTATAAGTTTTGAAAAACAGAAGGACTTTCTATGAACAATGGACACATGTTGGTCAAACGTTAGGTTGCTTTCCTAAATCCCAAAAAACAAGGTCAACTCTTAGAGGCATATTTTCAGTTTGGTAGTTCCCTAGTGTAGATGACCTCTGAAAGGAAACAATAGTCCATTTTTGGCATTTCATTTCAATCAACGATTTTGGCATCAGTTATTTATTTGGAACAAGCCTTCCAACAGGATGACTAAGTTATTTGAGGATTCAATGACTGCCCTTAGCTTCCAATCACCTGCAAATTTAGTCTGCCACAGCCCTTTGGTATTGATTTTTACTTCAGAGAAGTAGATGCCAAACAGGAGAGATCCCAGCACAGAACCATGGGGGCTCCACTGGTGACTGTTCTCTTTGTAGCAGTAACTTCCTCTGTTTTAATTTCCTGCATCTTATCTGTGAGCCAGTTGGATATCCAGTGGGTGACAAAGGGATTTATTCCCTGTTAATTTAGCTTTTCTACTATGCACGAGCAGGGAATTGTGTCAAAAGCTGTAGCTAGGTTCAGGTATGCTGTGTGCACTGTTTTGCCTTCATCCATTGCTTTGGTGACCTTTTCAAAAAAAATCCATCAGGTTAAATAACATGACCTACTTTTGACAATTCCAAACTGAGCCAGGTCCAGTGTTTTGAGGTTACCTATCTCCTGAGAGATGAATTCCATGATATTTCTTTCCAAGACTTTGCATATGAGACTGATTAGACTTATTGGGTTGTAATTAACTGGGTCTATGGAAGGCTGTCCCTTATACAGAGGGATGACTGTAGCTATTCTCCAACTTATAAGGAAGCTGAGAGTGAAGAGTTTTGTTAGGGGGTGGCTAAATTGTGCTTAATGCTATTTAAGATGCATCCAAGGATATTGTCAGGACCCACTAATGCAGTAGTTATAGCTTTTGATAACACTTTTAGGACTTTGTCTTGTGTGATAGCTGGACCCAAACCAGTTTCATGTACATTTTGAGGGGCAGATGGAGGGATAAGAGCAGTAAAGTTAGTGCTACATTTATCAGCCAGTAGGTTCACTATATCTTCAATCTCAGTGTAGGTAACATAATTTACAATCAACTGTGTGCATTCCTGCATTGTGCTTTTGAGCTTACAAACCTAACTAAAACGCTTTATGATGGCTTGGGTAGCTATTTTATCTCCAGACTTGGCTTAGTGATTTTTATTAGGCTTCTAAGTTGTTCAGTGACAAAAAATAACTAAATACATTTTAATAGAAATTTGATTTTTTTACAGTAGGGAGATTGGGCATCTGCACCTTTGGGCAGGAAACTGTGCCCTCTCCTTACCTATTTTATGTTATAATTGAATCTTGGGTTACTTCATATTTTAGTAAGTAAAGAGCTGATGGGATATCACACTTGTTTCAGCCAAATACATTCCAGTTTTCAATCAATATGCCAAAATCAGAATCTGAACAAAAAAATTCCGGTTGTACATCTTTGTTCTGATCGTGTTTTGACTTGAAAGTTGCTATAGAGGAACAATATATAGTCATTACGGTGACTGCCATTTTTCCTTAACTTTTTTTTTACTTTTGCTATACTCTGTCAGCCAAAACATTCTCATCTTCTGTGTTGCAAGAGAGATTTGTATCTCAGAATAGTTTTTCATATGTCAGAGAAAGTGCTCAGACATTGAACAGGGATTTATTTATTTTATTTTTTATTGCTCTTTTGATAGCTGAGTGATCTATGGCCTAAGCCCAGAGTCAAAAGCAGATGACTTTATTTAAGACTGAATAGATCATGGTTTCACGGCATATAATCCACTTAATCCATGCATACTATATATTAATTTATATTACTGGTGTATCTCAAATAATTAAATATTAATTAATTAGAAATTAGTAATTGCTGTATAAAATTGAGGAATATTATTTGCATATACCTTCATGCCAAAGACCAAGTGATAGTGGTGGATCCAAAGAGGAAGTTCTGAAGGAAAAGAAAATACTTTGGTACCAGTGCAAAGGTGAGATCCCATGCTAAAATAAGGACTCTGTTTCATAGAGAGTGGTAAAACACTTTAATGTATAGTCCCAACAGATTTTTATTTAAGAAGGAGCAGGTGCCCAACTGGAAGCAATCTCTCCTTAGCCTGAACAAGCATATAAGCACACTAGTGAAATCCTATAAAGCTAACTTTGAGTCCAAATTGGCCACATCTACTATAGATAATCATAAGGCCTTCTTCACATATTTCTGCAATATATTTATATATATATTTCTGCAATCTCAAAGGAAGCACCCGGATCTGTTCAGAACTGGTGGTCAAGCACACCATATACACAAATGCTGTAGATATAGCCAACCTACTGGCTGACAGATTCAGCAAAAACTTCACCCCTCTGTCCCCCCATAAGTAAATCAAGACATCCCCACTACCTGCCCCCCTTCCCTTATCCTTTAAGGGACAGGTCATCACTGCCCTCCCAAAATCAAAAAATACAGCCTCCATGGGACCCAATAATATCCCAGGCTGCATCCTACATGAACTCAGGAATGAACTTACAGCACAATTAGGCACCTTATTCAACCAAAGCCTGAGTACCGGCTTTGTCCCAGCTGAGTTGAGGACAGCCAATGTCATCCATTTACACAAAGGTGGAACATCCACTGATCTGGGAAATTATAGAGCCATAAGCATAACTGCCTCATTAACAGGGACAATGGCAACCTCCAAACACTCAACCCCACATAGTTGGGCTTGGTCAAGGGGAGGTTATGTCTGTTAAATCAAGTCAACTTCTTTGAGACAGTCAACAAAGCCATGGACGAGGGGAAGATGATGCAAACCACCTACCTTGACCTGGCCAAAGCCTTCAACACTATTCCCCACTCAGGCATGATAGATAAACTCTCTCAGCTAGGCATCAATCCATATGTTATCAGATGGGTAGCAAACTGGCTCACTGATAGAACCCACTTAATCAAAATAGGGGAAGCCACCTCAAGCAGTAGAATTATAATGAGTGGTATACCCCAGAGATTGGTCTTGGGGCATCTGTTATTCGGGATGTACTTCTCTGAGGTGCAGGCCAAAACCAGGGGGTTATGACTGACCAAGTCTGCAGATGACTGCAAGCTGGGCATGATCATCAATTCCCCAAGTGATGAGAATATCCTTCAAGAGGGTTTCAACCAAACAAATGACTGGTGCCAGAAACATGGCCTCAAGCTGAATGTCAAAAAATGCATCATCATCATCCCCTTTGGGGAGAGTGACATCCTCACATATTATCATATTAATATCAATGTCCTAAGCACACAATCAGTCGTGAGGGATTTGGGCACCCAGGTTGATAGCAACCTGACTTTTGATGGCCATGTTGCTTCCATTGAATGGAAAGCTTTCTGCATGGCCCACATCATAAATAAGGGTATCTTATCCATGAACAAGGAGGTCATAACATCCCTTATAAGGCCAATTATTGAGTGCAATGCCCCCTTCGGCATGTACTTTTCAAAGCACATGTAGCAGCTGGAGAGACCACAGAGGTTCCTCAGCAGAAGATTCCAGGGCCACAAACATCTACCCTACACAGATAGGCTAAAAGCCCTGTCCCTCTAATCATTTTCATATAGACTCCTCAGAGGTGACCTCTGTCTGGCATAAAAAGCAATCTCAGACACCACCTTGATGTGACTGCTGCATATCCAGAAGTCAAGCTTCACTCGAGTAGTCTGTTCTCGTGACCCAAACGTGGTCTGTGACATCAATAGGACTTGTTGGTTGGACAGATTTGTGTCCCAGAGATTCCCCCATCTGTAGAATTGATACCCTCTCCATGTCAAGCAGAGTACCTCATTAACCTTTTTAAAGTGCAACCTGGACAACTGGATGGGAAACAGAAAATACACCCCTGGGATTCCACCTGTGTCTCTGCTGGACAGGGGCGTTGGGTGCTGACTTGTCTAAACATGGGCTAAACTCTTGGCTAGGCTTATAAGGCCTTAGGGCCATTAGCCTAGTAACTTCCTATGATCCTATGGTCTTATTTCTTTGTTAAATGGATAATCCCATTAGAACCAAATGCCCTTTTCACTGATAACCTAGAAGCACTGTCTGGATAAGCAATCGCTTAGAGTTCCTCAGTAGGCTAATAGAGGCTGAAGGAATCCTTCTCAGCTTACTAATGCTTGGTAACCCTTAGCTTCACATGTCCCTAACCTTAACCTTGAACTTTACCTTTGAAGAACCCTTTACATTACACTGTCATTACACAAGGCAGCTCACACACACACACACACACACACACACACACACACACACACACACACACACACACACACACAAAACACATATATGCACCAATACACATGTACTACCCTAAATCTATTAACTTACTTAACCCTTACAGTAAAAAGGTCACCAAAGCAATGGATGAAGGCTAATTCACCAACACTTGCACAAACAGTCCCACCCTCAATGCCGGAGCCTTCATAATATCAGAAGGTTTCAGCATTAGTTTCTCAAACTCACACCTACCTTACCTGCATGCATTTCATGCTTCATTCATCGACTTTTCATTAGTACTCTGTGTAAAGGATGCCATTTTGAACTATTTTCCACAAAGCTGTAAGTGCTGTCTAAGAAATGCATTTTAATTAAGTATTCTGTCTCTGTTTTGTCAAGAAACCCATGCTGAATCTTGAAATGCTAACAGTTAAAAATGCTAATAGTTAAGAATGCTTCTCTGACTACTACTGAACTTGAAGTTGGTGGATAAATGCAATGTGCAATTTTTGATCCCTACCATTAATTTTCTAAAAACATATGGACTATGTTCACTAAACTCACAATCAAATGGAAGTTTTACTTGCTGCATGTCAATGTGCTGAACCGAGTCATTAAGCTTCTGACAGCAACACCCGATTAGACAGACAGAAACAAATGTTGAATTCTAAGAGTGAAGTAAGTGAAAATATCAATATCAACAAGATGAAAACAACTGCATGAGGAACAGTTGTACAAATACAAGTAATGTTATCCAGTTGAGACTAGTCATAAATCAGACCTAAATTTGCCTCTGTGACCATTTATTAATACAAACAAACAACATAACTAATATTGAATAAAAGTAAAAATTAACCAGTTGAAGCCGTAATCATAAAGTAGCCAAGGGGGCCAGCTGGAATCCCCATACCCATTCCGGACCTGCAATTAATAGTTCAAACGTGTATACCAAGCCCTTTGGACAGGTCTCACTGTATACCAAAGCTGGGGCTTAACATTTTGTGCCCTAAGGATTTGTCTTTGGAACCAAGACTATTCTGTCTTTCCAACCTGTTAATAACACAAGAGATCACTGAACTATAAAGGGAAGAATACAAGGCCACAAGGCTAGCACTCACTCAACTATGAAATATAGTATGAACAAATTGGAATGGAGGGCAAGTTGACATCTGCTACCAACAAAAGACAAATACCAGGGAAGAGAGGGTGGGAGTCTGTTGATCTGGCCACTGAAGTGATTTAGTCACTTGAGGAAGGGTTATTTAAACTTCTGAGAGGATCCACCCATCACCCTAAGATTCGCTTGTGGACAACTATCTTGCTGGCAAGCCATCTTTTTCCACTTGAGACAAGTCATGTCATAAAGCAGCCCTATATTTGCCTTTGCAACCTATTATTAATGCTAATAACATAACCAATATTGAAAAATAATAATAAAAAAAACAGATTAACCATTGTAAGCCATAAATATAAAGTAACCATTGCAGCCAGTTGGAATCCACAATCCTATTCTGGCTCCACAACTTATACTCCAGGTGCATACACCAAGGCCCTGGGAAAGATCTCACAACCCACCAAAGTTGAGGCTTAACACTTTTTGCCCCTAAGGATTTGCTTTTGAAACCATGACTCTTTGGTCTTCCTAACCTGTCAATAACACAACAAGCTGCTAAATTGTAGAGAAGGATTACAAAAAGGGGGGTGTTGAGGTTGTGAGGCGACCACCCACCAGCATCCATGCACATGTTATTCCCCCCATTCAATGGCCCTCCGCAACCCACAACTATAATCTTACTGTCTAATAGGCTATATTATTGATTGAATAACAAAACCAGCAATTAACATGTTTGCTAATATATTGATTAATAGACAATGATAACTGCATGCTGATTAAATTAACACCCAAATCATTTAAGTGAATTCCATCATAGGCATTAAAGTCCTTTTCTGCCCTTGAACATTGTGTTCAAAAACATGGATTCCAAATGATCTTTCTATTGAGAATACCCAGAGATTGATAAAGCATTTAAATAGTTCAATGGCTGAATTCCTCAATGCTCCTCTCTAATGATGTAAAGGTACACTAAGCAGACCAGAAAACAGTTAAGTTTGTATGCAGAGTAACTAGAGTGTGAAGGTCAGATAAGTTTCTAGATAATAGCACCTTGTTTGGGACCAGGATTAGATTATTGCCCTCCCCCCCAAGGTGACTGATCAGGATGGTAGACTTAGGCTAAATGGTTAGTAGTTAGTGGCAAATATCAAAGTAGCCAAAGCCAAACAAGCCTGTAAAACTAATCTCCTGGCTTATCAAATTTTAAGTGGAATTTCTAATGAAAGAACATATTTCTAACTGAAGGACAACACTTACAATTCATTGGTTGGAAGTTGTGTTGCCCGTACTATACATTGGATTCATACTGGATGAATCCAGTTCAGTTCAACTATTGATAAGTGAACATTATAACACATGATTTGTAAGGAAACACACCTGTACCCTTGTGCCTGGAGTGTACACTAGGACTATATATTTGAAGGGCTTTATCTCCTGCCCCAGTCCAGAAAGGCTGCCTACCCAACAAGTCAATTTTCTGAAAGACAAACACTGCGGCAACTTCTCAAGTGCTCCTGGAGTCTAAATGCCCACTTTAACAGCAAACAAGGTGCTTGTCTACAATACCACAGTTCCCACCAGGAAGTTAAAGACTGTTTGTCATAGACAGCACTTCCCTAGGTCCGCTGCATGGGTATAGCCCCAGCATCCCTTTAGTATAGCATAAATATCTCTAAATAATTGGCTTCTGGTAAAACAAAGGCAGCTTAGCAAACAGTGACTAAGCCTAGATTCTATAGCAGAATTGGTGAAGTATGAACACTAAAGTACAAGGAAAGGTGTTGAGCTGAGTACTTAAATACTTGTTGATTCTAATAAATCTTGTTGTTTCACTTAGACCAGCCCACCGCTTACAAACCAACCAATTTTACGCCAATAATAGTCGCCTCCTGCTCATGCTGATGAGGTTACTAATAGACCCACCTAGAGTGCCATTGTTAAAAATATACCCTATGCACAGACCCATGAGAATGCACTGACTCTGTAAGTAGTGCTAATTAAACTATTGTTCAACTAAATCTGAATTTTGGAACTGTTAGTTTATTGCAGAAATGTACTTCTTCACTTATCTTCAGTGAATACTATGAAATATTACCGGCAGCTGTCAGCCACGTTTATACAGTGTGTATACAAAGATGGGACTGTGTTTGTTGCTGTTTTTATAGGTACATCCTGCTTGCAATATGTAGTCTTAGAAACTACTTAAAAATCTAAGCTAATTCTTTTGCTGTGACTGTTATTCTGTACTCTGATTTGAAAATTGTGTCAACTCTGTTGTTAGCGTGTTTTTGATCTGGTAACAACATTCACCCTGTTGTGTAGCATGTAGCCAGTAACGTTCAGTAGGAAGATAAGTACATTCATATTACAAAGCTGTTGCTATTGATCCACCTGTATCACTGACTTATTGTAGTTGTTTAACTAGTATGGTAGAGGTGGACAAGAGATCTTGCATATGATATTCCTGTTGTTTTAAGAATTTACCCTTCTCATTGTAGGGTTCTATCTCCTGCCCCGGTCCAGAAAGGCTGCCAACCCAACAAGTCAATTTTCTGAAAGAAAAACACCATGGCAACTTCTAAAGTGCCCCTGGAGTCTAAACACCCACTTTAACAGCAAACAAGGTGCTTGTCTACAATACCACGGCTCCCACCAGGAAGTTAAAGACAGTCATAGACAGCACTTCCCTGGGTCAGCTGCATGTGTATAGCCCCAGCATCCCTGCAGTATAGCATAAATATCTCTAAATAATTGGCTTCTGGTAAAACAAAGGCAGCTTAGCAAACAGCGACTAAGCCTAGATTCAATAACAGAATTGGTGAAGTATGAACGCTAAAGTATAAGGAAAAGTGTTGAGCTGAGTACTTACAAAATAATTGTTGATTCTAATAAATCTTCTTGTTTGATTTAGCCCCACTCCACTCACCCTTGCTGGTCTCGTGCTCACTGCGCATCCCACCCTACCCCCTATTCCCACCCAGCTCAGTACCTTTACATTTAAACATCCCAAGCTCCACCCCCATTTTCATTAACCTATCCAGAACATAGACAAATTATTAGTTCAACCCTGCTCCAAGTACTAAGACAACTCCTCCAAAACTGCTCACGCTACAATTATTCACACATTCTGCCATGACTCCCTCCCCTCACTCTAGTACTCCTCCCACACCTCTTTTCCCTCTACTCCTTCTCCCCCTGCTGGTAGAACTATATCACCTAACCTCTTATGAAACTCAATTGCTTTCAGACTGCCAAAGTCCGAATAGTCAAACTGCAATCCCTTTTCCAAGTAGTCCAAACTATAACTTTCTTATCTCACCTTGGACTAATGTCCACTACCCAATATGTAGTCCCTCTTCCATAACTAAAACTAATGAATCATCATCCAAATCCAAATACTATCATCAACTAGCCATTAAACTATCCAAACGCATTGCTAACCTCAAATATAATCTCCTGCTGGGTGGTGATAGTCACCATAACCCTGGTCTTTCTTCACTTCACAACTCTAATAGCATTTCTAATAGTACCACTAACAGTCAGATTGTTTTTCGACCCACTGGTTCATTACAAGCAATGCACATAAACACTAGAAGCATAAAAAACAAACTACACAGTGTTCTTGCCCTTATAGCAACATATTCCCCAGATATACTTGGTATCACTGAAACTTGTCTAAACCCCAATAGATCAGACAGTGAAATATTGCCCCGAGGTTATAATATACTTAGGCTAGATAGACCTACCAAAAAAGGAGGTGGGGTAGCCATTATCTATAAAAACTCTTTAGACATTACTATAGCAAATCTACAATCTCCATTCAGCAATGTGGAAGTCCTAGTAGCTAAGCTAAGAATTAATAACAATAAATCCATAAACATCATCTGTTCTTACATTCCCCCAGGGGACAACATAGAAACTCTAGAGAGTCTACTACAATGGCTCTCTAACAACCACCCTCAGGAATCTATTATTCTTGGGTATTTTAATATAGACTGGTCTACCTGCTCCTCTCACTAACCTTCCACTCACATCAGCCTGTATTAATTCACCCAACTGATTACATCTCCCACAAGAATAGACAAATCCCCAAAAATAGAAAGTATTCTTGACTAGATAGTCATCAATAATCACAGCTCTACATACTCATCTGGAGTAGTAATTGATCAATTAAGTGATCATCTGCCCACCTTTATTATAAAAGCCAAATCTGAATATGCCCATTGCCCCATCTATAAAACTATTAGAACTACCAAATACTTGAACCCTAAACAATTTCAGGATGAACTAAAGCTGTGCAATTGGTCCATACTACATCACCTTCCCCTTGAAAATGCTGTCTCTTACTTTAATACCACATTTCTTACAATGCTAGACTCTCAAGCACCATCTAGGACCACTACAGGTAAACAGAATCCAGCCCCATGGTTGAGTAAAAAAAAACATAACTAAAATTAAAACAAGGAATAAAGCCTGGTCACAATGGAGAACCACCAAATCGCCTAACGATCACCTACAGTACCGCCAACTCAGCAATGACACAAAAAAGTCCACCTTGCGAGACAAAAAGGAGTATTTCCATCATCTTCAGCAAAATAATCAAAACAACCCACAAAAAAGTTTGGTCAGGTATTAAAAAATTACTCCACCCAGGTAGAACACCCCTACCCCATCAACATGCCAAGGCTCACAACCAAAATGTATAGCCCACACCTTTAACACTTTCTTTACAAAAACAGTCCAGGCCCTAGCCAACCAGCATAACTCCACTTTAACAAATAACCACCCTCTAGCACTGAATAGTAAACTATCTTTAGCTTCAACCCTATCTCAACCAACTACATCAGGAAACTTCTTACCAAACTAAAACCCACCACACTAGCTGCAAATCTCCTCCCCACCAAATATCTACAAATAGCTTCAGATGCCATAGCCCTACCCATATCCATCTTAATCAATAGATCCATCAAAGAATGTACCATACCCTCCATTTGGAAGGTATCACATGTGATACCACTACATAAAGGGGGGAGTTTTACCAAAATCTCCAACTAAGGGCCAATCGATATACTGTCCCCACAGGTCAAAGTCTTAAAAGTGCATTCACAGTCAGCTAATGCA
This sequence comes from Protopterus annectens, assembly GCF_019279795.1. NCBI lineage: Eukaryota > Metazoa > Chordata > Ceratodontiformes > Protopteridae > Protopterus > Protopterus annectens. The sequence continues at coordinate 1,123,519,309 of NC_056746.1, forward strand.
CTTTCTTACCCATAACAAACTACTAACTGACTGACAGCATGGATTTATGCCCCATCATAGCACAAGAGCTGCACTCTTCTTGTTCACCAATACTATTAACAATAACAGGAATAATGGTCAATTGTTATCAGCCCCCTTTCTTGACCTCTCCAAGGCTTTTGACATGATTAACCACCGCCAACTTATCTGCACACTGGAAAATCTGTCCCTTAATCAGTTGGCCATTCAGTCGTTCCAAAACTACTTACTGGGTAGAAGCTAGGCCATACTTTTGCAAAACAACCTGTCCTCCCTACTCCCAGTCACTATTAGGGTTCCACAGGGATCTATCCTAGGACCACTACTTTTTTCTATCTTTATAAATTACCTCCCCCACCAATCCCCATTGCCACCTGCATTCAGTACACCGACGACTCCACTTTGATTTGTACAACCTACACCCTACTCAAACTCCAATCCATAACCCAAACAATATTTAATACCATTGAAAATTGGCTTTTCAACTGCCAACTGATCTTAAATCCCAAAAATTCAAATTATTGCTATTCACCCCAGCCCAGCGAGTGTCTATATTATAACATTGAAGTTCTATAACATCGAATGTTATAATATCGAACCCGTAATGTCGGACGCTGAAAACAGCGAAGGTGCAGGACATTGAATTCTTTCCCAGGGAAAAAATTTGGTGGACTTTGCTGTGACTTTGCTGTTTTCAGCGTTCGATATGTTGGAGCGTTACGGGTCGGGTTCAGGTAAGTGTGAGATTGTGTGTAGGTTAGGATTAGCGGGCGGGTTAGGTGAGTTAGGGTTAGGGAGCGGGTGAGATAAGCGTGCAGTTGTGTGGACGTTAGTGTTAGGGTGCGGGTTCAGGTAAGTGTGCGATTGTGTAAGTTACGGTTAGGGAGCGGGTTAGGTGAGTTAGGGTTAGGGTGCGGGTTAGGTGAGTTAGGGTTAAGGCATGGGTGAGGTGAGTGTGCGATAGTGACGGACCTTAGGGTTAGGGTTGGGTTAAGGTAAATGGATAGCTAGTACTGTATGTAAAGTTTAGTTTAGGTGTAGGATTTTAAGTGTATGTGTGTGGATGGCTGTTTTTGTGTGTGTTTGTGCTGTGTGTATGTTTCTCAGAATAGCGAATTTTTTCCCTGGGAAAACATTCGCTATTCTGACTGTTCGATGTTTTCACACTTTGATGTTTAGGGTTCGATATAATAACATTTGATGTTAGAGAATTTTGTTGTTATGATATAGGCCCACCCAGCGGTCCCCTCCCACAGCCTTGACTGTGATTTCTAATAAAGGAACTATTTTCACTCCAGATACCTATACAAAACTGCTAAGGGTGCACAAAGATAACCATCTAAAATTCGACGTCCATGTAAACCAAACCATAAAAAATACAAATAAAAGAATTGGTTCACTGCAGAACGGAGATCACCATAGAGTGTGGAAAGGGAAGATTTCCCTTTACTGCACTATAGTGCAATCTCGGAGTTGGTATATTTAAGTAGGGGGGGGGGTGCAGGGGGGCTTGCCCCCCTGCATAGAGCATTTTTTTTTGGGTAGTTAGTATTTTTTTTGTACGTTCGATGTTGTCAGCTTTCGAGGTATGCAGTTCGAAGTTGTGAGCTTCGGACTTGTAAGCTTTCGATCATCTGATATAGACCGGCGGTCAAATCTTTAATAACTCCCCACACTAGTGCATGGCCACTCAGATCTACTGACAAACTACTACTCAAGACTATGAAATCCCACAACTAAGCAGGCGACTCCCTCTTCCCCAACTACATTACCAAAACATGGAACCAATTGCCACCAGATCTAACTCAGGAATCCTACTTGGTTAAATTCAAGAAAAAAGTCAAACGTTATTTTACATCCCACTGGATATGTGCCTGTGCTAACCCTGGGTGATCTTGGACTCCCTATTTCTCATACCCTCTCTAGCTCCTGACTTTAAAAAGCAACACCTTAAGGCATGTCTTTATAGCACAATAGAATATTCTCCTCCCAAGGAATATTTGTGCACTTCCTCCAATCTTACTATAAATAAACAGTGTCACTTGGAAAACATGTCCTCTACAAATTCAGTTATGACTAAAGCTACGAACTAACATATTTTTCTACTCTGTTGTATATAATAAGTAATATGTCTTATAAGTAGTGTATCTTTGCTTGTTTGACTAACTGTATCTTTTGTTTGTATGACTAATTGTATGCTGGAGCTTTTCTCCCCGGGCCTCTGCTGAAAATGGACATTAATCCAGTTGGACTCTCCCAGTCAACAAATGTAAATAAATAAATAAATAAATTATCTAAACCTTTTGATCCAGTAAGCATGTTAAATGGATAGGGCAACCTGCTAACCTCTGTACCACTCTCTGGACATAAAAATGCCCCAATATCCACAATATTTCTTTTACTTCTAATGTAAAAAAGGAAGGTGCCAGATGTCTGTGCCTCAGTCCTCTTTAGAATTTTTGATGAATGCCCCTTGAATGAGAGGTCTGAAGCATAGCCTAGGTGGGAATGCCTTGTTATGACAGACCCTTTATGTACAGCTGCATTGACTTCACAGGAAGATCAAATTACCTGTCTTTAAACAAAAAAATAGGACCAGAGAAAACATCTCCATGTGTTAGCTTGTACAACACTGACACCCAGTGAACTGGACAAGGGACATAACAGTTTCCTTTCTCTAAGCAAACTTGGTGCCCCCCACCTGGATTGATCTGCCTTAGACTTCCTTAACCATATCAGAAGAAAATCTTTGGTCCTCCCAATGCAAGGCCCAAAGCAGCTTGCTCACTCCAAATGCTCCTGTCAGGTAAGCAAGGTGTCCCAGAGATTAAAAGAATGGAAGTCATCCAATGTGTAATAGCTTCCTACAATAATGGGACCCAAGAGGTGATATCCTATAGATTTCTTGGGATATTGCAATGCTCCTCTATTGTTTTCCCATTATTTAATTAATCTAGTAACCACCCAATGATTAGAATTATTAGGGAGGCTCAAAGAACAGGCTAACCCGCTTTAACAAAACTAAATAACCCATCCTTAAAAGAAGGTGACATTCACCCCAACCCTGGCCCTGCCAACCCCATTATCCATTCAACTCACCCTAAACCTCATAACTCTCTCTTAATAGGACACCTAAATATCCAAAGCATTAATAATAAAATAGCCCACCTCCACGCTATTCTAGATATTTACTCCTTTGATATCCTCTACCTCACTGAAACTTGGTTGAAACCAGAAACTAAAGATAATACAATCATTCCCCAAGGCTATAACATACTTAGACAAGATCGTACTAAGCGGAAAGGGGGTGGAGTAGCAGTTCTATTTAAAGTTGGACTTCATATCTCTACCCTACCTCATAATCCTACCCAGGATAGTAATGTAGAAGTTCTCATCTCCAAACTCCAAATTAATTCTAAGAAATCTTTATATATTATCTGTATTTACTTACCCCCAGGAAACAACATCTCTACAATAGAGACCATACTAAACTGGGCATCCTCTACATAACCCCAAGAAACTATAATACTAGGTGACTTTAACATTGACTGGAAATGTGTTAGTTCAGAAAATCCTACTTCTCATATTAACCTCCACGGCTTCAGCCAAACTATTACCTCTACAACCAGAATTAATAAACCTAGTAAAAAAGAGAGTATCTTAGACTGGATACTTATAAACAAACAGAAACATTCTTATAAGGTAGGAATATTGCCAGACAATGTAAGTGATAATTTTTTAACCTGCATTATAAGAGAAAAGAAGGATCTCCCCAACCTCCCCACCTTTACGATAGCTCGTTCTACCAAACACTTTAACTCAGAATTATTTCAAACTGAACTTAATGCCTGTGACTGGAAGCCTTTAAAAACCCTTCCACTTGAAGAGGCCGTAAAGTATTTTAACTCTAAATTTCTATCCATCCTGGATACGCACGCACCTAAACGTTCCATTAGAATTAAGTCCAACCCAGCCCCATGGCTCTCTTATGAAACCAGACAACAAATCCTGCTTAGAAAAAAAGCATGGGCTAAGTGTTGAGCAAACAGAAACATCTCTGATCAACTACATTTTAGGCAACTGAGAAATACTACAAAAAAGGCAATACTTACAGATAAAAAGAACTACTACTGTAAACTACAGCAAACACACCAAAACAATCCTCAAACATTTTGGGCTAGTTTCAATAAACTCCTTTCTCTGGGCCACTCTCAAACACCTACCCCTCTTGATGCTAATCCAAATACCCCCCATCTAACTGCCAATACCTTTAACTCTTTTTTCACTGATTCCATACAATCACTTACTAGTCAACTTAACCCTGACAATTCTAACCTTCCCACTACCCCACTAGGATCTCTACCTTCATTTAAACTACAACCCAGCTCTACTACTCTCATCTATAAACTCATTCAAAATCTCAAGCCATGTACTCCTTCTGCTGACCAACTACCATCACAATATCTCCAAAAAGCAGCCAAAGCTATCGCCTACCCTATATCTATCCTCATAAATAGAACAATCACAGAAGGAACCGTTCCAACTATGTGGAAAATCTCCCATATTATACCCCTACACAAAGGAGGAAATTCAAATGACTACTCAAACTACCGGCCCATAGCTCTTTTATCACCCTTAGCAAAAATTTTGGAAAAATGTATTCACAAGCAACTTTTACATCACCTGATACAAAATAACATAATAGCAGACTGCCAACATGGCTTTAGGCCATCTCATAGGTTCATAGGTTCATAGGTTCATAGGTTCATACTAGGCTATCTGCCCAAGGGCATTTATAAGCCTAGCCCATAGTTATTTGGCTTTCGCCACCCCTTTAGTTTGAATAAAACTATGCCTATTATTTTGCTGTGCCTCTGTCAAGCAGTGACACTGAAGTAATCCCTGGGGTATATCTGCGATCCCCCATCCATTGGTCAAGATTCCTCTTGAACAAGGCCAGCGAGGTGCTCTGCCTCACATGTACCGGGATTTTGTTCCACAGCATAGGGAGTCTCTGGGTGATGAATCTGTCCCTCCAGCATGTTCTATTAATAACCGTGTCAAGGTTTAAGTCTCCCGCCCTTGTGGTTCTGAGGGATCTAGATTTTTTGAGGTGAAGCATATTCATCAAATCAGGGTTTGACATGGCCTTATATGTCAGACACAGGTCACCTCTGAGCAAACGGTATGAGACTGAATAGAGCTGGAGTTCTTTCAGTCGGGCAGCATAAGACATATTTTTGAGACCCTTTATCCTTTTGGTGAGGAACTTTTGGGGCCTCTCCAGCTGCTGCAGGTATCTGGTCAGATACATTCCGAATGGGGCATTGTACTCAATCATAGGTCTAATGAGTGATGAGTACAGGGGGGCGATGACCTCCCTTGATCTAGATGTGAATCCCTTCATGATCAGGTGGGCAATGTAGAAGGTTTTCCTAACTACTTTAGCAACATGAGTGTCAAACGAAAGGCTACTGTCAACCTGGGTCCCCAGATCCCTGATGACTTCTTCTGTGCTCAGTGGATTGCCACCTATATGGTAGCTAGGGGTAACCTTGTTTTTCCCGAAGGGTATGACTATGCATTTCTTGGCATTTAACTTTAGGCCATGGCTCTGGCACCAGTTATCCATTTCTGTGAGGCCCTTCTGAAGGATATCTGTGTCAGATGTGTTTTTGACTATGGCGCCCAGTTTGCAGTCATCTGCAAACTTTGTCAGCCATAACCCTCCTGTGTTTGCTTATACTTCAGAAAAGTAGATGCCGAACAAGAGTGGACCCAGGACTGAGCCCTGTGGGACACCACTTGTGACAGGCTTTGAGTCTGACATGGCTCCAGCAACTCTGACCCTGTGGGTTCTGTCACTTAGCCAGTTTGCAACCCATCTTGTGATGTATGGGTTTACATTCAAGCTGATGAGTTTTTGATGATACCTGAGTGGGGTATTGTGTCGAAGGCCTTTGCCAGGTCAAGGTAGGCTGTATGGACTGCCTTTCCTCATCAATGGCCTTGGTGACTGTCTCGAAAAGTCAACCAAGTTTAAAAGGCATGATCTGCCTTTGACAAAGCCAAACTGGGTTGGATCCAAAGTCTGCAAGTTCCCTATGTCTTTATTTATGAGTTCCATTATGATCCTCTCCATGGCTTTGCAGATAAGGCTTGTCAAGCTAATGGGACGGTAATTTCCAGGGTCGGTGGAGGCACCGCCCTTGTGAAGTGGGACCACAGTCGGCCACTCCTTGGGTACGTATCCTGAGGTGAGGCTAAGATTAAACAGCTGTCCTAACTGCGGGTTTAATTCCTCATTGAGTTCATGGAGCACACAGCCGGGACACCATCCGTCCCATGGATGCTGTGTTTTTGCTTTGGAGAGAGCAGTTCTCACCTGGGCATTGGAGATGTTTGGGGGCTACAATCCTCTGGTATAGATATCTCTCCTTTTGGGGAGAAGTTTGCACTGAACCTGTCAGCCAGTATGTTGGCAATGTGTGTAGGTTCAGTAATCTTCACATCATTTTGAACTAATTCTGAGCATATCTGGGAGTTTCCTCCTAGGTTTCTAACATAGCTAAAGAAGGCCTTATGATTGTCTTTTGAATCCTTGGCGATTTTTCTCTCAAAATTTGCCTTGGATGATTTTATGAGAGCTCTTAGTTTTTACTTATAATGATCAAAGGTGTCTTACCTTTCAAGGATTTTGCTCTATCTTGTAGTAGCTTCCTCCTTTAGTTGTAGAGCTTGTTTATGGCTGGGGTCCACCAGACTGGACGCTTGCCTTTGGTACAAAAAGTCTTAGTTTTGTTTGGGATTGCCTGATCCATGCAGTCCTGTAGGTGCTGGTAGAAGGCATTTGTAAGTGATTCAGCGGTTTGAGTAATGTTTACCACTGGCTCAGGGGCCTTAAAGGAGACCACACTAGTTTTTAGAAGTGTGAAGTTGGCTTTTGAGAAGTTTTTCACTGTGGTCTTTTGTTTCAGGTGGGGGCGGGATGAGGACCTCCAGCGAGATTAGTTTATGATCTGATCTCACCAGTGAGGGGTATACTTCGGTGTTGAACATTGTGATCCCATGTTCGTGATGATGAGATCAAGTATGTTTTCTCCTCTTGTGGGGATGGTGACTAGTTGTTCCATGGCATTTGAGTTTATGAACTCCAGGAACCTTTGGGCTAGAGTGTTTGGGCTTGAGTAGTGTTCCCAGTCTATATTAGGGTAGTTGAAGTCACCTAGTATGATGGTGTTTGGAGATACATTTATCCCTCCATTGTTTTCAGGAAGGCCATGTGAGGTTCCTGAGTTTGAGAGGGTGGCCTGTAACATGCTACAAATTGCAGAGCAGTCTTGCCTATGGTTAATTGCACCTGGATGGTCTCCGATGCATCGTGCGTTGCCACCAACCTTGAGGTGTGGGTGTCCTTTATGAATATGGACACCCCCCCTCCTTTCTTGGTGTTGTCCAGATTTTGGGGCCGGAACGCATGATATGAGGTGAAACCTTCTAGTGCTGGGGTGCTCTCAGGAGCCTTGAACCAGGTTTCTGTCACAGCACAGACATCGATGCTCTCCATACTGAGAAGGGCCTCGAGTGCGTGCATCTTGAGATTGAGACTTCTGGCATTGAGCAGCATTACCCTTAGTTTTTACTTTTTGTGTTCTAGGGTGGTAGGTTTAGAATTTGAGCCTTGCCTAAAAAGGCACTATGGGGTGGCAAGAGCCTTTGCCAATATCCGGAAGCCTAGGGTGACAGGTGCAAGCAGCGTGGCTTGTCCAGCATGTCATCCCAGGCAGACAGACATTGGATCCCCTTTGAATGACACCAGAATTTAAGCCAATTATTAAAGCTGATCATCTTATCACTGTATTGTGGCATCATTCTAAGTGAAGGTAGGATACTACTCAAGGTCAGGGTCATACCTGCCTGGGCTACATAATCAGAGAGCTCCTCAATGTCTCTTTTCATGTAGTCCAAGGAGGCATATCTCAGGTCGTTGACACCAGCGTGGACAATGACTGAGTCGTGTACCTGCTGTTGAGAGACCTGAGTGCTTGTGTTATGTGGTGGATTCTAGCGCCCGACAGGCAGCTTACTGTGACCTTCTCCTTACTCAGTCTGGTGAGCGGGACGTCAGTGTGTCTGACTATGGAGTCACCTATGACAAGTATGTTTGGTGTTGTATTTGGCCTTAAGGGCAGTGACTGCTTTGCACACTGATTTTGTTGTTTATGTGTTGTTTGTGTGGTGTATTGAGTTTGCAGTTGCTTGGGTGTCTGCTTTGGAGGCCTCTGCTGTTTAGGTAAATTTTACTCAGAGCCTCGAGTATGTCTTAGTGTGTTTATGTGTTTGATTCAGTGGTGTGGTTGAGTTATGTGAGACTGGTATTGTGGTGTGTGTAGTTGCCTTCTCCTCCTGCCTGGTCTTGCCAGTCCTGAGTTGAGAGAGCTCAGCCTCCAGTCTGGCTAAATAGCTGCATCTCTCACAAGTGTTAGTGTTACATGGGAGGAGGAGATGGTTGTCCGTGTACATGAGGCAATTGTAACATTGTCTCAGAATTCCCAGATTCACCAAATGGGCAGGAGAGGACGCCAGCATCTGACCCTTCGACATGCTAGAAAGAATTATGAGTTGGTATGAGACAGAAAAGTAGTGGGCTTAGCAGGAAGTGGGCACTCCTGGGGGTTTTGCTAGTGAGAGATTTGTATAATATAGGAGTGCTTGACCTGCAAAGAGAATGCTTATAAGACAAGGGATATGCTTATAAGACAAGTGCTGAGCTTTTTGAGAAGAAAAAGCTATTTGGAACAAGTGCTGCACTTTTTAGTGTAGGTGTAAACTGTTTAGGTTCCTAACAGAGCAGTTCTAAGGAAAAATTGAAGAACAGACTTTCTGGAGCCAGAAAGAGTTTAACGTTGTTTAACCGGCGCGCTTGCCGATGCTGCTCTAGTGGCAACTCCGACGCTAAAGCACATTAAAGCGTGCTTGATAGTAGGGGCTGGAAAGAAGCAGGAATAGACCCAAAAGGGAAAATAAAACTACAGTTTCAAGTCAGCAACCACCTCTACGGGGGCAGGAAGCTGCTCAATGTTAGTCACTGCCACTAATGAACAGAGAGACCCTCCTTCAGCCCAAGCAAAAATGGCCTCACAGAAACTTTCAAACAGTTCAGGAACAGCAAGCCTGTAACTGAACTTTTAACTCTCAGAAAAGTGGGAAAAAAGCAAGATTTTTTTTTTGTTTTTGTTTTTTACAGAGATAGCAGAGGTTCACAAGTAATATCAAGTTATAACATTGCAGTAAATGACCCCACACAAGAGTGCTAGGTCAAGGACAGAAAATATGCAAGTTTTAAGAAAAAAACGATTTAAAATTAAGTGCAAACAGGAAATTCAGCAAACAGCTTTTGGTTGTGCTCTAAATACAGCTACTAATACAGAAATCAAGTTTAACAAGCCAGAAAACGCTCTAGCTAGGCAGCTATGCAGAAAAACTTAGCAAATAAACAGAGAAAAAATACTTAAAATCTCAAAAGTGGCTCCCTTCTTCTCTCAGCGTTTTTTCCTCTTGGAGGGTGCTTCACCAACAGCCAACAAGCCTGAAAAGATGCTCAAACCACGAGGCAACTAGGTTTTAAGAGAGGAAGATGAAGGAGTTATGGAAATGAGCCCTAGTGGCCAATAAAACTCCAGTTCCAAGTCAGTAACCACCTCTACGGGGGGCAGGGAAGCTGCTCAATGTTAGTCACTGCCACTGATGAACAGAGAGACCCTCCTTCAGCCCTAGCAAAAATGGCCTCACAGAAACTTTCAAACAGTTCAGGAACAGCAAGCCTGTCACTGAACTATCTTAACTCTCAGAAAAGTGGGAAAAAGCAAGATTTTTTTTTGTTTTGTTTTTACAGAGATAGCAGAGGTTCACAAGTAATATCAAGTTATAACAGTGCAGTAAATGACCCCACACAAGAGTGCTAGGTCAAGGACAGAAAATATGCAAGTTTTAAGAAAAACGATTTAAAATTAAGTGCAAACAGGAAATTCAGCAAACAGCTTTTGGTTGTGCTCTAAATACAGCTACTAATACAGAAATCAAGTTTAACAAGCCAGAAAATGCTCAAGCTAGGCAGCTATGCAGAAAAACTTAGCAAATAAACAGAGAAAAATACTTAAAATCTCAAAAGTGGCTCCCTTCTTCTCTCAGCTTTTCCTCTTGGAGGGTGCTTCACCAACAGCCAACAAGCCTGAAAAGATGCTCAAACCACGAGGCAACTAGGTTTTAAGAGAGGAAGATGAAGGAGTTATGGAAATGACCCCTAGTGGCCAATAAAACTACAGTTTCAAGTCAGTAACCACCTCTACGGGGGGCAGGGAAGCTGCTCAATGTTAGTCACTGCCACTGATGAACAGAGAGACCCTCCTTCAGCCCAAGCAAAATGGCCTCACAGAAACTTTCAAACAGTTCAGGAACAGCAAGCCTGTAACTGAACTTTTTAACTCTCAGAAAAGTGGGAAAAAGCAAGATTTTTTTTGTTTTTGTTTTTACAGAGATAGCAGAGGTTCACAAGTAATATCAAGTTATAACAGTGCAGTGAATGACCCCACACAAGAGTGCTAGGTCAAGGACAGAAAATATGCAAGTTTTAAGAAAAACGATTTAAAATTAAGTGCAAACAGGAAATTCAGCAAACAGCTTTTGGTTGTGCTCTAAATACAGCTACTAATACAGAAATCAAGTTTAACAAGCCAGAAAATGCTCAAGCTAGGCAGCTATGCAGAAAAACTTAGCAAATAAACAGAGAAAAAATACTTAAAATCTCAAAAGTGGCTCCCTTCTTCTCTCAGCGTTTTTTCCTCTTGGAGGGTGCTTCACCAACAGCCAACAAGCCTGAAAAGATGCTCAAACCACGAGGCAACTAGGTTTTAAGAGAGGAAGATGAAGGAGTTATGGAAATGACCCCTAGTGGCCAATAAAACTACAGTTTCAAGTCAGTAACCACCTCATAGTACCACTACTGCCCTTTTATCCTTTATAGATACCATTAATAGAAACCGCAATAAAAACATCCCCTCATCTGCACTCTTCATCGACATTTCAAAAGCTTTTGACATGGTAAACCACACCCTCTTAATCAATATTCTTCAATCCCTTTCCTTTGACTCTCAAGCTGTTAAATGGTTCAGCTCCTACCTCTGTAATAGGCAACAGGCAGTTCTCTGGGAAAATCAAATGTCATCTGTTCTGCCAGTCACCCTCGGAGTCCCTCAAGGGTCCATTCTTGGACCACTACTCTTTTCATTATTTATCAATGACCTCCACATAGCAATTCCTCAAGCCACCTGCATTCAATATGCAGATGATTCAACACTTGTATGCTCAGCAAACTCCCTATCAGAACTATATTTGCTAACTCAAACTGTTTTAACACTGTAGAAACATGGTTTACAAAACGCTGCGTCCTCCTTAATGCCAAAAAAAACAAACTCCTTCTCTTTTCCCCCACTACCAAGTCTGCCCACATAGACTTCTCAGTTTCTTCCAATAATGGCACTGTCATATCCCCTGACTCTACTACTAAACTACTAGGAATAACCATAGACAATAACCTTACTTTTGATCACCATATAAATAACACCATTAAAACAGTAAACAGAAAAATAGGCTCCTTATATAAAATAAAACCTTTCCTAACTCCAGTAGCCAGAACCAGAATTGCTCATTCCCATCTAATCTCTACTCTTTTGTATGCATCACCTATTTATACCAACCTAAAGAAACATAATCTTAACAAACTTACAACCTCCTACAACAACATCGCCAGATTTGCCACTGGTAATCCCTTTAGAACCCACCACTGTTTGAATCTTCGGCAACTAGACTGGCTTGAATTCCAAAACCAACTCACTATTGCCCAACTTTCAATTGCCCACAAAATATTTTACCAACCCAAAGCCACCCCTATACTCTCCAATCTCCTTATCCCCTATAAAAATCTGAATTCCCTACATTATTCTGGCAAACTCCTCGCAACCATAATAAAATCTAATAACATGGCTGGTGACTCCCTTTTTACTAACACAGCTGGAAAGAACTGGAACCAGCTACCTACTGAACTAACCCTAATAACATCCTTGCCTCTCTTTAAACAAAAACTTAAAAAACACCTCAAAATTCACTGTTATGCCCCTGCAGCAACCCTGACTAACTACCCTCTCCACCCTCTCCCACCTCTGTACTTTACTTCTCAGTTCCTTACAAACTTCAAAACTTTTAAATTATTAAGCTCAAGCAAGTCTTGCACTGTTTTAAACTCTACTCTATATACAGTTGAATAATAATAATAATAATAAGTGAAAACTTCCTTATGTTAACTTACTGTGCTACTTTCTTGCACTGCTCTTTATGAATATATATTATTTACTGATGCCTTTCTAAGTGTAAATATTTTTTCCATGTAAATTTTTTTTTTTTTTTAGAATTACATTTTAATTGTTAATTATTAATTTTTTTTTTTTGCTCTTTCTGTTATTTTGTTGGAGCTTTTCTTCCCGGGCCTCTACTGAAAATGGAAATATATCCAGCTAGACCAGCCTGGTTAACAAATGTAAAATAAATAAATAAATAAATAAAATAAGGTTGCTAGGTGTATGGTTAAGGTGTTGGATGCCTCCATTAATAAACATCTCTGAATTAAAAACTGAATCAATACTGGCACAGATCAGTGTCAGGAGTGACAGGGTAGATTCTTACAAGATTTCTTAAATACTTGTAATGATGATGAGTAAGTCTTTTTGGTGCTCAAAGCCCAAGACTACAATAGAAGTATACTGGCTTGTCTTCTATTTCAGGCAGAATTGCTGACCGAAAGGAATCACATTTGAAGCCAGTTAACAAAACCTAGTAACCTGGAACCAGGATAGACTATTAGCAATGCCATCATCCCTGCCTGGCATGTGTTGACTTGAAGAACTCAAACTGATCTGCAAGCCTAACAGGACTAACAATCTTATAACTGAATGAACCCACCTGGACTCTGAAGATCTTTTGTTACTGGTCTGCACCACTACTTTATTATCAGAGTAAAATGTCACCCTCTTGTTAGAAAAGTGCTTTTCCAAATAAACATGGCTGCCTAGATAGGCAGCATGTCTAAGAAAGTGATATCCTTCCTCCTTTCATCACAGGATGGTAATTTTTCAGAGAACCACCTCCCTTGGAAGAATCCTTCCATTACCAGTCCTGTATTAGTAAAGAGCAACAATTCATCTGAGAAAATTCATGGGCTCTGCCAAACTGTAACTCCATTATAGTGATTCAAAAAACTCTTCCATAACCTAAGATCTTCTCTAATCTTACAAATAACGCATATCCAATGGTGTTTACATTTCCCACCTTGTAAAAAATTGGATAGATATCTGACAGAGGTCCTGCCAAGAGAAATGGCCATGCAAGTAAAGTTAAGGAATCTCTGCATGCTACATAACTTTGCTGATGCTATCTTTGCCCACTTTGAGAAACTTATCAATGGTAGAAATAAGGTGCTGCAGTTTGTCAGTGGGAAGTTTAAAATAGATAGCTGATATATCAATCACTAAGTCCAAAAGGCTAATTACTTGGCTGGGGCCCTTTAGTCTGCCAGAATCCAATGTCACATTGAATTCAATGCATGCGCTCTTTGCGACCATCCCTTCCTTCACCCATTATCAGGTAGTTGTCCAAGAAATGAATGCCAACTTGCACTGGGGCACACCTCTGCTGATACCATTGTAAAGCAGAACAGAATGTTTCAAAAACTGAGCAAGCTAGAGAGCAACCCATGGTCATGACTTTGTCAAAGAAAAAAATTCCATCAAAGGGAAAGCCCATTGGGGCAAATCTTCCTTTCTAATGGGGAAAAGATGAAAGGTAGTCTGAATGTCTAGCTTGCAGAGTCGTGGGTAGTCGAACCTTTTGATAACCTCTACTACTTGGTCCCAGTATGCATAACAAACTTTAGTTAGCTCCCTGTCTATAAAGTTATTGCCAGAGGGAACCAGCTGGGTGGCAGAGAAGATGAATTAAGTGGAATTCTTCTTTCCTCTTCTTTGGGACAAACCCAATGGAAGAAATTTTAAAGGAGGGTCAGGGGGGTTGTGTAAATAGGTCCATGATTCTCTCAGCCTGTATCTCCCTCTCAAGCATATTTTAAGCCATCACTTCTCTGTCTTTAACTGAGAATATTTTTTTATTACTATTTTAAAATCTTGAGCAACAGAAGATAGTATGGCAATAGCCAACATAAACCCCTTGATGAGAAATCAAGTTGTCTCCTTGTTGGGGTAATTGGATAGCTCGCTCACTAACTTACTGGCCATGGTCGAGGAATTATGCAACCTTATTGTGTACTTGTCCCCAAGAAGAACTACCTCTTTGTCCATGAAAAACAATTCGGTCTCAGGATGAAGTATCCAGACTAGGATTAGATCCTTTCTCACCTAAACAAGCCACCTGCCACTTTTTGGACCAACATCTGCTAGTAGAATGGTACTTCCCATAATGGGAGCAAAGATGGGCAAAGCTACAAGAAGACCAGGAACATTTCCCATTATTAGAAGCCCAGCAGTATCAAACACTTTACTGATGGCCAGAAAGGTTAGAGATTCCTAAGGTAATAGGCTTGTCCAGCATCATGCTGAGCAATTTATCAGAGTATCAATGATTTCACCAAGAGACTTATCTGATGCATATAACTTTCTAAATTGCTTATCATACCAGGACCTAGAAGACACTGCCCCATATGTGGTGTGCTTTCCTAATTGAAAGAAAATAGACTAACAAAGGAAGTGCCTGACTGGAGTCTTTTTCAATAAAGATGTCATATAAACAGCAATTCCCAATATCTAATTATCTCAGCTTCTAACAATTGTTTTGGAGTTAACTTTGTTGCCTCGAACAGCAAAAGTCACCACAAGGTCTTTTGACCCTGTATTTTTTCACTCAATAATCTTTTGAATCCCCATCCATATCAAGTTAAAAATGTCTATGCAGTCTCCCTGGATAGCTTTCTTTTAATATTTGTAGGAATATGCATGGACATGTAAGAGAGGTCTTCTCACTGTTATCTATTGGTATGTGGGCCACAAAATGGGCCAAATAAAGGTCTGGGTCAGCTGGTATCATCTTTTCAGAAGCTAAAGAGGGGGGTTTTAAATATACTTGGCTGTCAAAGTAGACAGATGCTGTTTTTCCTGGGTCCCTATTAATTATTCAAACTTTTTAAAGTTCTTATGTCATATGGTCGACAACATATGATCGAAATTTAAAAAGTTTGAAGGTGAAAAGCAATGGAACAGAATGGGAAATTTTCCCTTTTCTGCACTGAAGTGCGCTCTCGGAGTTGGCATATTTAAGTAGGGGGTGTGGGGGGTGCAGGGGAGATTGCCCCCCTGCTCAGAGCATTGAGGTAATTTTTTTTTAAATTTTTTATTATATTTTCGATGTTTCAAACTTCCCTCATATGTTGTTGAACATATGAGGGTCGAAGTTTTTCAGCTTTGAATATATAATATAGATCCATTTTTCCTCAGGTGGATAGCAAATGTTAGAGGTGTGATGGGCAAGAAAGAGGTAGCTGGGAACATGTTTTTTGAGTGTAATCAGCTGGCAGACTTTTGGGATTCCCTGCAGACCACTCTGTTGGAGATGCTGGATGAGCTAATTGGACTGAGTGAGGAGATGATTTTTTGAGATATGCTACTGAATCGGAATTGCCTAGATATATTAAAGCCTTGCTGAGTCTACCTATGGTGGCTGCCAAAAAAGCAATTACTAGAAAACGGAAATCAAAGTCTAGGCTAACCTTACAAGAAATAATGAATATAGTATTGAAGATAAAACAACTGGAATTGGGATCTTTAGAAAAGGGAAAGAGAAAACTAAAAATGGAAATTGTGGGAAGAACACATGCAGAGCAGGACTGGGTTTAAGAGGCAGGATTTCAATGAGCTTTATAATGCTTAACTGACAATGACTGGATGGTTTATAAGTGATGTATAATGCTTGCAACTACAGTTGTTTCAGTGGTGTTTGCCATGTAAACTGTTTGCAACTAAAGTGGTATCAGTTTGTATGTTTTTCATTTATATAAATGTAAGATTGCCTTTGTCATATGTGAAAATTTAGTAAAGATGTTTGCAAAAAAAGTTGACAGATTCTCCTGAATAGACTAGTGAGACACTTGATAATCATTGCTGCCTGTGGAACATTTTGTCCCAAGATTCTTTTCTAAAAGCATATGAAAAATTCTTGCTGTACCCTTCTCTTGTAAAGAATCTAAAGACTTTTTTAAATATTCATCAACCTCTAGCCCTCCTTCTGAGAAAAATGTCCCCGTGCCCATAACATCATCTTTACCTTCACTTCTTTGATTTGCCTCCCCCATCCAAGCTGAAGTTTCTGTCAAAGGTCCATAGGAATTAGGTGCACTGTTCAATTAATCTTGGCTTTTCAGCTGGTGTATCGGTTGATGGCTGAGCTGGCTCTGTGGCTGGTTGAAGTCGCCTGTTGTTCTGGAAATTCTTGTCTTGATCATTTAGAGTTTCTAATTCTGAAAAAAAAATTCTTGGGCCTCATAGGTTAAATATTGAATCTGTCCTTCAGTGCCTGCAGAAAAGCAGATCCTGAAATTGCAAGAAGTGGTTAATTAATTAACATGATGGACAATAAGTCCATAACAATAGCCATTAGAATCAATACTGCCATTGGTAAGTGCCCATGAAGAAAGGAAGAAAGAAAAGCAACTTGCTATAATCAAGCAAGACTTCTTCCCACAATTTAATTCCCTGATTTCCTTATCTTTGATTTATTTTGTTTCTGACTTGGTTAAACCCCATTTTGTTCTAACCTATTTTTATGCACTAATGTGATGGTTCTGGTGCTGTTTTCAAAATTTTCTCAAGTAAGCAGTAATAATAAAGGAGTTATGAACTCATTCCCCTTCTAAGCATATAACAATTCAATTTTCTGAACATACATATTCTCAGCCAGATAGATGATAAAGTTAAAGTGACCTTGGATATCTTAGGTAACTCTGTATTGGTCCATGCTACCTATAATAAAATGTGTGATTTCATGAACTACAGGAAATAAAAACTATTTTTCTAAGGACAAACTCTGTGGTAAGGTAAAAATGATAGCACCTTACTAGTAGCTTGTGAGACCCTGCAGGAGAAATCACATTTAAGAATGAATCTAATCCATCTACTTAAGTTTCTGTATTAATGGACCACTTGATTTATTTTTATTTGAAGCCTGCTATTCTTTCAATACTTTCTCTTTTATATATAAATATTAATTAGAACCAGCCAAAGAGATGAAGACACCATAGTATTGCATTGATGTGCAAATGCTACTGGCATTCTGGAATGTGACAAATTCCTGCTCACTTATTTTCCGGCAATTATGTCTTTCCACTCTGACCAGGGAAATAACTAAAGGTGCTTAATTAAACAAATTCAATGTACTCTGCAAGTGCAAATGACTTTTAAGACAATAACCCTTACACCAACACTGCCAACAAACCAGATCCACCTAATTCATGACCAAGTACAGCTTGGAAATTAGTGAGTCCTCCGTAACATTTTTATTGCTCCCACTTTAAATAAAAGGAATTAACTTTAAAAAATATCCTTAACAAGTAATGCATGCTGAATCATTGAACATCAGGAAAAAGATAATGAGAAAACTAAATAACCTATTATGTGATCCTTCCTTTGCTCCCCTTCCCCAACCAATAACAGTTTGCAGAAATGGATAAGACCCCTATATAAGTTTGCAGAAACTGATAAGTCCCCTATATAATGTCTCATCATAAAACCACCTGAAGTATCTGATTTCCATAGATTCCCTGCCTGTACTTCACTGAAAAATGACAAGTTGATACCCTTTATATGAAAGAAGCGGCCATATGGAGATAAACTAACAAGAAACCGTTAACAAACTATGTGCTGCAGACCTCCTTCTCATATTATCAGCCTAGGCTAAATACACAAAACCAATAATATAATTATAGATTTTAAATTCAAAGATCACAGCCAAAGAACAAGACAATAAAAATAATTGAAATGTTTCTACTCAAGGCAGATGAGTCACCAAGAAGCCACAGTTTCAAACATGATAAGACTGCTGAAAATCATCCAAAATTTCTTAACCTTTTAATCTATTTTGGTACACACAGCCTACCTAGACCTCACAAAGGCCTTTGACACCATTCCCCATTCTGATATTATAGACAAGCTCACCAGCCTGAACATAAACCCCTACACCACAAGATGGGTTGCCAACTGGCTCACGGACAGAACCCACATGGTGAGAGTTGCGGGAGCTAGGTCCGACTCTAAATCGGTTACATGTGGAGTTCCTCAGGGCTCAGTCCTAGGACCCCTCCTATTCGGCATATACTTCTAAGAGGTACATGCAAGCACAGGAGGACTATGGCTGACCAAGTTTGCAGACGACTGCAAACTAGGGGCTATAATTGACTCTCTGGCTGACACAGACATCCTCCAAAAGGGTCTCACCGAGACGAATACCTGGTGTCAAAATCATGGCCTCAAGCTAAATGCCAGAAAGTGCATAGTCATCCTCTTTGGAAAAAACAAAGTACCCACAAACTACCACATAGGTGGTAGTCCCCTAAATACGGAAGACGTAATAAGGGATCTGGGAACCCAAGTAGATAGTAATCTCACCTTTGATAATCACATTGCCAAAGTGGTTAGAAAATCCTTCTATGTGGCCCAACTAATCACAAAAGGGTTCATATCCAGATCAAAAGAGGTCATTGTGCACCTCTACTCATCGCTCATCAGACCCATCATAGAGTACAACACCCCATTTGGGATGTACCTTACAAGACACCTGCAACAGCTGGAAAGACCATAAAAGTACCTCACCAAGAGGATCACTGGCCTCAAACAGATGCCCTATGCAGCTCGACTGAAGAAATTACAGCTGTACTCGGTTGCATACCGCCTACTCAGAGGTGATCTCTGCCTGACATACAAGGCCATGTCCAACTCAGAATTGATGGACATGCTCCACCTAAAGAAAACCTAATTCCTGCGAGCCACATGCTCTAAGGATCTAAACCTCACCACAACAATAAATAGGACATGGTGGAGGGATAGATTCCTGTCCCAGAGACTTCCCATTCTTTGGAACAAGATCCCAATCTACATTAGGCAGAGCTCCTTGGTAACACTCTTCAAAAGACGAGTGGATGGGAAACAGAAAGTTTACCTCGGGGATCACTTCAGTGGCTCTGCTGGACAGAGGCACAGGGAATTAATCTAAGGAGGCGGTGAAAGCCAACACTTTCTGGCTAGGCTTATAAATGCCTTTGGGCCTAGTACCTACCTATGAACCTATGAAAAAGAATCTGCCTTAGTAGATAGATTTAGCAAAAAAAAAAAGAGAGATAAAGGTGCAAAGTAAACTAATGTTGAACAGTAGGAACAAAACAGAAGTCAAATGCAGTTCAGACTGAGGTAGGATGTTTTCTGTTTGGCAAAGAAAAATATTTTAGTTTACTTTTGCCTTAAAAACCAGAATATGCAAACTGAAAATGAGTAGTTAAAGGCACAACTCCAACAGGCTGAAAATAAAATTACAAACTGTATGATAACTGTGGTCTGTATCATTTATTCAACAAAGAGGTTTTAAGAGGGTGATGAACACAAACAAGTATAATCTTTACATAGAATGCCAAAAGAGAATTTTTTCATTCAGTGGAGGTAAAGAGACTCAGAAATGTGACAAAAGTAAACAACATGCCCCTAGTTAGTACATACAGGAGTTGGAGAAATGAAAACTGAGCATAAGTGCTGTCAATGTATTGTAACTAGAAGAATGAAATGGGTTGCAAAAATGGAAAATTAGTATGGTGCCTAAGTCTAAAAACATACAGATTGAGCATAAAATGTTTTATGATAAATCAAAAGAAATATTGGGATCTGCTTTATGGCAAGCAAAAACTGTACAAAAAACAGAGCAAATAACAGCTTGTCGTGCTGAGTTAATCCAAGAAAAGTACCAAGACCAGAGAAAAAATCCTATGATTAAATAATTCCCTCTGAGATGGTGTGCAAGAGCAACCACAAAATAGTAAGAAGAAATCCAAGATCTATTAATTACTTTCCCCAAAAATATGATTTGAAACAAAAACTGAATATAACATTTCATAAACAAGATGAATATAAATGTTATACTTGCCTTCAGTCTGGGAATTTGGCTAGGAATTGTACCAATGGCAGACTTCAGTACTAAATGAGCTGAACTGAGAGTTTTAAATCAAGGCCTGATCTGATATATGCATTCCAAACCATGAATGATGTTATAATTAATGCTATAAGTATTACGCTGCACCAGCAAAGTAATATTAAAATGCAGAGAATTAATAGGTGGGTAGTTATTTGTATTGTCTCAGTAGCACAGCCAGTTCAGTTAAAAACAGTGCACTGACCAGGCTGACATCATCTAAAGGGATGGGCCTATACTCCATCTTTTGGTGTAAGAATGGAAGGTTCTGTGCAAGGGAGGGTCACTGAATGCAACCACTGCTTTACCCATTTTGAAAACTAGGAGTAGAAATGGGGAAGATTTTAAATCCCAAACTGAACCCATACTGGTCACTAGAAAATATGTTGTTGACAACAAATACAAGCTTCACAGGCAGTAAACATATGCAAAGGCTGAGCTCAGTGTACTTGTCAGATGAACTTTCTTCTAACCCTAGAGAGATTTCTGGCTGGAGTCCCCAGAAACTTCACATGGAAGAAGACATCTCTGGAAGAAAAAAACTGCTATTCTGCACTACAAATGAATGCTGAACTAAAAAAATTGTATCAGAGCAGTTTGTCTTGTCTGTGTGAGAAGCTGTTGAGAGTCTTCCATACATATGCAGCTGTTACCACTTGTGCTGTGAATGTAATAAAGGAAATACATATAAACTTTGCCCATTTTAGAGCAGCTTTTAGAGACTCTTTTTTTATACTGTTACATAGGGAGGAGCCCATTCTCAACTGCTACTTTCCACAAAGCTATAAGTACTTTTTAAGAAATGCATTTTGTTTATGTAGTCAGTTTTTACCTGTTTTTAGAAGACCATATGTTTGCTTTACAATTCCAGGAGAACAGAGATGACAAAACCCATCACAAGAATATCCTGTGGACAGAGGTACAAAACTCAGGAAATGCAGTTAAACATGCACAGATTCCTAAGTGTAAACCTTGTCAAGCAGGGCTTGCAGTCCACCTGAAAATGGGCAGTGTGCAGAAGCCTGCATCCATCCTTGTATCAGTGAAGCCTGCATTGTGTTATGCTTGCTGACCAACAGGGAGAGGGTTGCACCACACCAAGACTATCCCGACTTTCCTCCTTGTACTATTAAGTGTGAGGTCTCTGATTTTATGTTTTCCCCTACTCATAAACAGCCATAGTCTGTATCGGACATGACTGATATTTAGACTATCATTTAGGCCCAGAAATTAAGAACAATTGGATAAAGAATGAATTTGAATAATGTTTTATTAATGTGCATGTTGTCATTGCATTGAAATTTTATGTAATTAGGCAATTGTATGTTCTTTGTATTGTCTTGGCACTATTTATTACATTGTACATGTACGGAATTAAACTATTTTCTGTCGTTTGTAGTGTCTTCACCAAATGGCCCTGAAAGCATCTGAAAATGGTCCTGGTCCAGACCATCTACTGGTTAACAAACTTGATAAATGTTATGGTTTCAAATGTTATTCATTTTTATGGATTTTTTCTCCCTCATTCATCATCCTATGGCTCCCTACCCAGTACCCTACATCTGGTCTACCAGACATCTCCTTAATAGCCCCAACTAGCTACTTAGGGGTGGGGCTGATGAAGAACGTGAAGATATCCTGGAGATCTGTCAATTCACATTTACTGTTTTTTTATTTATTTATGTTTTTCATTTATGGTCCCTTGTTAGTTTCCCCCTTCATTTGATCCCTTGTGCTACATCTTTGGGGCAAGTATGCAGTGTGGACATATGACATATCACCAACCTCCACATCATCTCAGCCTTGTCCTCACCCTATTCCCTTGTTTGGCTCATGCCTGCTAGTGTAATGTCCCCAGCTGCCACTGGGGATAATCACAAGAAATTCACATGGAGCCACCCTCTGACCAGGGATGGTAATTATCATCCCTCCCTGCTGTTGCTTCAGTCACCCGAGCCATTAATTGAATCTCAGTCACCTGGGCTGTAGTCAGGGCTTTATTCCTATGAACCACTGGAATAGTGCATTTTATTAATATTGATGCATTGTTTATAGATCTTCGAGGTCAATGAGTATTATTAAGTAGTATGCTGTTAAGATGGTTCTCTGGTGTTAGGATACAAATGTCAAGTCAGTAAAGGTCTGATATTTTAGAAGGAATATGAAATGCAATTTAAGCACTGTTAAGACCATGTGTCAGCATGTATTTTTGGGTAAGGATTTTTTCTGCTGTTGTAGTGTCATGTAGCATTGTATGATTTTTCATATTTTTCTGTTGCAAAATCTGGATCGTTGATTCACAAAAATATATATATATATATATATATATATATATATATATATATATATATACATGCAGGCATTTTACTGTAGCCAGATATCAGAATAAATATCAGAACAAATGACAGACATATAATAGGCCTTGCCTCATTTTGAAAATAGACACAAATAAACAACTTAAACAGGCTCTTTATTAGAATATCATATGCCTGCATTTATTGTTTACTACAAAAAGTGACTGTAATATTATGTACACTTTAATGGTCCCCCACTGACAATTCTGACTATCGCTAAGACTCTTTAATAAATATGTGAAAGGTACAGGGTAACTTAAAGAACTTCATTATGAAGAAACTCTTTTGAGGGATGAGGAGATTTATTTAACATTTGTTAACTGGGAAAGTCTGATTTGGAACAAAGCCAATTTCCAGCAGAGGCCTGGGGAGAAATGCTCCGGACACATGTCTTTGTAATGTGGGAGGAAACTGGAGTACTCCCACATGAACACAGGGAGAACATGCAGGCTCCACACAGAAGGCACCCCAGCCAAGAATCAAACCAGAGAACCTCTTGCTGTGAGGCAACAATGCTACTGCTGCACCACTGTGCTGTCCTGAACTCAGATTGTCATCATTCTCAGCACTCATTTAGTTCCATGCAGTGTTTTAAGGAAACATTTTACTTGATGGGTACTTTCTAAGCCTGGACTTTGTTCTTAACTGCAGACTTCATTGTAATGTAAGTAGAGTTCTAGCAAAATGACAGCAAGTATTTTCCTCCCTGGTAATACTTTTTGGGGTGTCCCAACTTTATTATTCCTCCACTGCAACTTCTTCTTCTTTCGGCTTTTCCTGGTTAGGGGCCACCACAGCGGATCATCTGTCTGCTCATGATTGGCAGTGGAGCTTTACAGTGTCGGGTTGCCAGCCCAGTGCCCAACCTTCCACAAAGGAACACACATGCACACACTCACACCTAAGGCCAATTTAGAGTGTCCAATCCACCTACAGCATGTCTTTGGGATGTGGGAGGAAACCCATGAGACCACAGGGAGGACATGCAGACTCCACACAGAAGGCATCCCAGCTGAGAATCGAACCAGAGAGCCTTTTGTTGTGAAGCAGCAACGCTAACTGCTACACCACAGTGGCCACCCATTATTCCTCCACTGCAACTAAATTGGATTAATTTGGGGTTAGTGATATAAGTTACTTACCAGCTTATCTTATCAGTAACCCAAAAAGCACTAGACATTTCTGCCACTACCAGAAGCCTACCAGGACAGCTTTCATAAATTAGATTACTGTCTGCACATGCATAGTGAAGGAACTCATCCTCTGCCCAGTTTCTTCTACCACCATCCTTGCAAGCTGGACTTTATACAGAATTTTTGATGCCTTTTGGAAAACAAAGAAAAAAATGTCCACTATACCACTGAAAAAAACTCATAATACTGCAAAATAAATTAACAAATACATAACAGTAACTGAACTATTCAAAGATTATTGACAAATGAGAATAGACGAACACAATGTCTCTAATTTGAATAAAGGTTAAATGTGCATACCATGGTACCAGTCTGCTCTTTGTGTTTCCTTTAACCATATCACGCTACCAGAAAGTAAAGCAGTTGTTCAGTTTCAAGTAGTGTTCATCATAATATGATTTAATGATTCTATTAAAATGTGAAGAATGATTTATTTCCACATATAATTTCAAGGTTATTCCTGTCAGTAAAAATAAAAAATTCTGTTAAAGATTTCAAGCATGTGACATTACATTTTCATTTTTCTTTGCTAGAACTGTCAGCACAAAGCTAGGAGTACAAAAAATGAAAAATAGTTCCCAGTAGTCTACTTTCCAACTGATATATAAATCAAAGCCATAGTATTTAAATTGTATAGTACATCACCACCAGCAAAAATTCACCAAGGTAATACTTAAAATCTATGCAATGGTCTGACTAAAAATATGAGGATTATTTTAAAGTGTACTTAGGGTAAGATTTCAAGTGATTGTTAAAGGTTCTGCTGCTCTCAAGTTAAATTAAGATGTGCAGTTTTAGAAAAGCCATTAAGGGTTTGATGTGTATAATTTCAATGATAAAATATTTAATGTTTACGTGTGCTACTTGTGTCAAAATGTAATGGCTTCTCTCTGACTTTGGAAAATGGCTTTGCAGTAGGCTGGGATTACTGGAATGCCATGAAGTACTTCATTGTTTCATACACAAGCTGGGCAAATGCCTTTGCACACAGTCATTTATTTGTATTTATTTTTTTATTTTATTTTAGAGGTAATTGGATTGGGACATTTTTTTTTCAGCTGTGACCTAGTCAAAAAGAAATGACACGTGAATTATATATCTGTAGTAATAATAAGTATTGTCTTATACAGCAAAGTAACATGAAATGAGGTAAAACTTGTGCATGTGAAATTATTAGTTACAAAGAGTCGTAGTTAAAACGCTGTTTTTGTTAGTTATCAAGTCTGATCTTTTCCACTAATTTTGTAATATATGGGCCAGATGCCTGAAATGGAATAAAGTCTATTGATAAAAATAAACATTTCATTCTGAGTTTATGCACACTATGTAATAAAGCTGTCATTTGCTGTATAGATGACTGTCTCTAACCCACAGAAATCCAGTCAGCACTTAAATGGTAGGTCACTGAGGGTCACACCATAGTAATTCCTGTTTCTGGTGCACACATTATGCATTCAAGCATCTTGAACATCATTATTACAAATAGTCACCCTTCCTCCCTCATTTAGTTTGCTGACAGCAGCATCATTCAGTCTTGATCATCAGGTTATATATATCTCTGCATCAGTGTCTTCACCAGGGCAGTCAAGAACAGATGTATATCCAGGCTATAGCATCTCTTTCCCAGAAATTTAGCCCCCAACCCCAGACTGCATATGTTTCGGGGAAAGTATATCTTTTCAAAAGAAAAAAATGATAGACCTCAGCAAGATGTGCATTTAGCCAATCAGTAATTCTGGAAAAAAAATAACAACAACAAAGCATAAACCATAATAAATATTACTTTTTAAAAATAACTAAATTCTAATAAAACACACAGCACATATGAATTATTTTAAATCATCTATACACCATGGCATGTATTGCATATTCCTGATAACACCTATGAGTAAGAGCATCAGAAAACAAAGCCTGCATGTGTGATGCTGGTGTTCAGTGTCATGGTTATTACAGGGGAGGATGTTTTGAGAACTATTAAGCATGGAATGGCCATCTTTCCTCAGATTAAGGGCTAGCTTGGTAGACATGTATATTTGCCCCTAATGGAGATTGCTTTTAGTGGTAGAATAGGAATTCTGTGCAACTGCTTATCCCTGCATCTCTGCCTACAATATAACAGTAACATTACTTTGTGTTATTGGATAGTATTCCCATGAGGCAGTGGTCCTGGCCAGTATTCCTTGCTCATATTTGAAATATATCCTGCAATCTGTTCTGGGAGGCTCATTTCATTATGATTGTGTTTTTTATAGTTTACTCATATGCTGATTTACTGCTTCATTTACTTTTACTTAATGCGCTTTTAATTAAACACAAGATTCAAGGGAATAAGATCTGGAAAAAGAGAAAATTCCCGTATTTTAATAAGGGGCAAATAATTAAAATGTATATTGTTCCCAAATACATCTTCTGCTCTTCCATAAATTGGAATACCTGACTATGATCCAAATATTAGCATCCGATTTGTTATTGGATGGAATCCATCTAATGACAGAGGAAGAAGCTATGTCTATCATCAAAATATGGGGATTCTGGTCTCCCAGACTTAAAATGGTATTATGAAGTATTGACTAAGTGAAAATATCTTAGAGCAAGATTACACCCAAAATCACAAATTTTTTGAAATAGCTGGGTTGTAAATGGAAAGAGTTTTGCAATAGGCATGTGAGACTTAAAAAATAATATATGCTGAGGTCAGATACCCACAATGCTGAATTCCAGTGGTTGCAATACCTACAGTTAAAGGAGGCAATGCAGGTCTGAAAAATACAAGATAGGCTAGAGGCTGATTAACTACAATATTATATGAAAAAGTGGTCTATTAGTAATCATTTTTTGTCTTTACAAGATTAATATATGTATTTCTGCGAAACAAACTGGAATTTGTTACTGTAGCTATTGTATGAGTAAAGTGGTGCTAAGATACAGTTCAAACTCTCAGCTGTTCCTTATTTCACTGCCTGTCACTGATTTTGCCACATATTTTGGACATGTCATTGTCAAATGTGTGTTTTTCTGCTAAATTGTTGAGGATTGCAGTCAATAAATAATGACAAGCATTGGACTTTCAGATTTTACAGCACTGTACAAAATAAGGAGCTATCTTTACTGGTTTTGCCAGGATACACGTGAAAGCAGGTCACCATTGGTGCTGTAGTGCTATGAATACTTCTGCCATCTCACAGAGCTTGGTCCTCTGCATGAATTCTTGACTATAATTTCTTCTGTGTGGAGGTGTCCACGTTATGCTAGACCTGGATTGTCAGAAGCAGTGTTAGTTTTTTTTTGCATATAAATATTACCTCCAACTGTATCTTCTCTGGATTGCAGTTAAAACAGTTAACAGGTAATATCTTTCAAAAATAAGGCAATAAATGCAGCTCAGGGCACCTGGACTCTTGGAGCTTCTGAGTGCTTAGCAATGCCCACACCCCAACTGTATACGTGAATTTTGATACAGACCTATTGGGGGTGCTCATTTTAAGCTTCTGCTGTGGGTCTCACCTACTCCAAAACTGGCCCTGCTTAGAAAGGGGATCAGAAATTTCCTATAGGTTATGTGGGTCTGGGGCAATGTGACAACTTTTTACTTAACTTTCCTCACAATCAGTTTTTAGAGCACAGATGGCCACTATAGCTTATCTAGAAATAATATACTGTCTTGGAGCAGCAATTTGGAGCCCATTATCATGGTCATTATTTATTTTTCACTTTCTCCACAAGGAAACTTATGACATGTATACAACTAGCGATATTTTGGGGAAAGGGGGAAAGAAGTATGCTGATTATATACTCCTGACAGCATCAGGCTGAAATATACAACTGTGACATTTTGTTTTTTGGTTTTTTTTTTCAATTTTATCCCAGTTTGCTATCAACTGGGTATATAGAAGATGGCTGTGTGTGATTGTCAGATGCTGATGGTGGAGTAGTGTACTACCTGTTTAAAGAATCAAAGGTAATGCTGCATTTGTGAGTCAATTTAACTATAGTAAGTTTCTTGTTCAGTTTTAGGTCTTCAAGTTATACAAGCCTGTTTTGTGCTCCTTAATGTTGAGAAATTTGAGAAAAAGTTTTTTTTTTTTTTTTTGGATCTACAATTTTGAGTTGGAGGGCACCAGTACAAATATCTGTACATGACATCTGACACCATAGCTATAGTTCTGCTGCAATAAATTCTGAGGACTTGTTCTCACATCTACCTAAGGAACAGGATGTGATATAATATAAAATACTGCATTTTCTATGCACACTATATTCTGAAATACACTTGTCCACTCCTGTTACAGTATGACAAGTATGTGTGTTTGAGGCCTCTTTCCACAAATGCTGTATGACACTGGAGTTTATATATAAAAGTTTGGTAGAATGTGGGGGATACTGAAAGGCTTGACTCCCTGTAAAAGCACATGCCCTTCTATATCACTGTTTAGTATTCTACATAGAAGGGATGTCCCGCCCAGCACAGCCCGATGCTCAGCCAGTATGAAAAAGCCTAAAAAAGATTTTGTATGTGCAGTACGTCATATTTAAGCTCCCTGCACAGAACATAGGGCATAAAAGGGATGCCAAACAGTCACAGCCCTTAAGACCAAAAACATGCCTGATACACTTGTAATAGGTGACTCCATAGTCAGACACACTGACATCCCGCTCACCAGACTGAACAAGGAAAAGGTTACAGTAAGCTGCCTGTCGGGCGCTAGAATCCACCACATAACACAAGCACTCGGGTCACTCCAAAGCAAGTACAAATAAGACTCAGTCATTGTCCATGCCGGTGTGAATGACCTGAGATGTACCTCCCTGGACTACATGAAAAGAGACATAGAGGAGCTCTCTGATTATGTAGCCCAGGCTGGTATGACCCTGACCCTGAGCAGCATCTTACCCTCACCAAGAATGGTACAAAGACAAAATGATCAGCTTTAACAATTGGCTCAATTACTGGTGTCATTCTAAGGGGATCCAATGTCTGTCTGCTTGGGATGACATGCTTGACAATCCACGCTGATTCGCAAGGGACAGCTTGCACCTGTCACCCCTGGGCTTCCAGATATTGGCCAAGGCTCTTGCCACCCCCATAGTGCCTTTTTTAGGCAAGGCTCAAAAGACAAACCCACCTCCCTAGAAAACACAAGTGGAAAAAAAATAAGGGTAATGCTGCTCAACGCCAGAAGTCTAAACCTCAAGATGCATGCTCTCGAATCCCTCCTCATTATGGAAAACATCGATGTTTGTGCAGTGACTGAAACCTGGTTCAAGGCTCCTGAGAGCACCCCAGCACTACCAGGTTTTACCTCATATCATGCTTTTCAGCCTCAAAGCTTGGACCAAACCACAAAAGGAGGAGGGAGTATCCATATTCATCAAAGATACCCACACCTCCAGGTTAGTGGCAATGCACGAAGCATCGGAGACCATCCAGGTGCAACTAACCATAGGCAAAACTGCCCTACAGTTTGTAGCATGCTACAGACCACCCTCTCAAACTCACGAACCCCACACAGCCTACCTGAAGACACTGGAGAGTATGAATGTCTCTCTAAATACCATCATATTGGGAGACTTCAACTACCCAAACATAGACTGGGAGCATTACTCAAGCCCCAACACCCTAGCCCAAAGGTTCCTAGAATTCATAAACTCAAATGTGATGGAACAACTAGTCACCACTCCCACAAGAGGAGATAATATACTAGACCTGATCATCACAAACATGGGGACAAAATGCTCCACACCGGAAGTATACCCCTCATTGGTGAGATCAGACCATAAATTAATCTCACTGGAAATCCACATCCCGCCCCCACCCCCAGCACAAAAGACCACAGTGAAGAATTTCTCAAAGGCTGACTTTACACTTCTTAAGACTGAAGTGGTATCCTTCAAGGCCCCTGGGCCAGTGGAAACCACAGCCCACATCGTTGAATCCTTTATAAACGCTTTCTACGGACACCTTCAAGTATGCATGGATCATGCAATCCCAAATAAAACCAAGACCCATTCCCCAAAGGCAGGTGTCCTGTCTGGTGGACCCCAGCCATTAACAAGCTTTACAACAGGAGGAGGAAGCTACTACATGACAGAGCAAAATCCCCAAAAGGGAAGGCATCTCTGATCAGTACTAGCAAAAAACTATGATCACTCATAAAATCATCCAAGGCCAACTTTGAGAGAAAAATCGCAAAAGACACTAAAGACAATCACAAGGCCTTCTTTAGTTATGTTAGAAACCTGGGTGGAAACTCCCAGATATGCTCAAAGTTAGTCGAAAATGACAAAAAATACACCGAACCCACAGACATTGCCAACGTACTGGCAGACAGGTTTAGTGCAAATCCCCCCCCCCCCTCCCCCCCAAAAGGAGAAATATATATCCCGGCAGAGTGTAGCCTCCCTGACATCTCAGACACCCAGGTGAGAGCCGCCCTCTCCAAAGCTAAAAACACAGCATCAATGAGACTAGACGGTGTCCCGGGTAGTGTGCTACATGAACTCCAAGAGGAACTAAACCCGCACATAAGGCTGCTGTTTAATCTTAGCCTTATTACAGGATACGTACCCAAAGAATGGTGTACAGCAACAGTGGTCCCACTCCATAAAGGAGGTGCTTCTACGGACCCTGGAAATTACCGCCCCATGAGCTTAACGAGCCTGGTCTGCAAAGCTATGGAGAGGATCATTATGGAACTCATAAACAAAGACATTGGAGACCTACAGACACTGGATCCTACCCAATTCGGTTTTGTCAAGGGCAGATTCTGCCTTTTGAACTTGGTCGACTTTTTTTGAAACAGTCACTAAGGCCATTGATGAGGGTAAGGCAGTTCACACAGCCTACCTTGATCTTGCAAAAGCCTTCGACACAGTACCCCACTCGGGCATCATAGACAAGCTCACCAGCTTAAATGTAAACCCATATGTCATAAGATGGGTTGCAAACTGGCTCAAGGACAGAACCCACATGGTCAGAATTGCTGGAGCCATATCAGACTTTAAGCCAGTCACAAGCGGTGTCCCACAAGGCTCGGTCCTGGGACCCCTCTTGTTCAGCATTTATTTTTCCGAGGTGCAAGCAAACATAGGAGGATTGTGGCTGACAAAGTTCGCAGATGACTGCAAACTGGGTGCCATAATTGATACTCCAGCAGACACAAGCATCCTTCAGAAAGGCCTCATAGAAATGGATAACTGGTGCCAGAGCCATGGCCTTAAACTGAACGCCAAAAAATGTATAGTCATACCCTTTGGGAAAAACAAAGTACCCACAAATTACCACATAGGTGGTAATCCATTAAGTACAGAAGAAGTAATCAGGGACCTAGGGACCCAAGTTGACAGTAACCTCTCATTTGACACTCACATTGCCAAGGTGGTTAGGAAGACTTTCTATATTACCCACCTTATCATGAAAGGATTCACATCTAGATCAAGAGAGGTCATTGTGCCTTATACTCTTCCCTTATCAGGCCCATAATTGAGTACAATGCCCCATTTGGGATGTACCTTACCCAACACCTGCAGCAGTTAGAAAGACCCCAAAAGTACCTCACCAAGAGGATCAAGGGTCTCAAACATATGTCATATGCTGCCCGGCTGAAGAAACTCCAGCTCTATTCAGTCGCGTACTGCCTACTCAGAGGCGATCTATGCCTGACATACAAGGCCATGTCCAATCCAGAATTAATGGACATGCTCCACCTCAGAAAATCCAAATCCACCAAAGCCATGAGAGCGAGAGATTTGAACCTCAACACAGAAATAAATAGGACGTGCTGGAGGGACAGATCCATAACCCAGAGGCTCCCTACACTCTGGAACAGAATCCCAGTCCATGTTAGGCAGAGCCCTTTACTGACTCTCTTGACGAGTGGATGGGATATCGTAGGTTTACTCCAGGGGTCATCTCTGTGTCACTACTAGACAGAGGCACAGTAAACTAAACCCTAAATGGGCATAGTATTCTCATTCCAAGGGGTGGCGAAAGCCACACAGACTCTGGCTAGGCTTATAAATGCCTTAGAGCAGATAGCCTAGTATGAGCCTATGAACCTATGAACCTATGAACTACCACATAGGCGGCAGTCTACTTAATGCCGAATGTGTGATACGAGACCTTGGGACCCAGGTGGACACTAGTCTCTCCTTTGATAATCACATCACCACAGTAGTCAGGAAATCCTTCTACATAGCACACCTTATCACAAAAGGGTTTTCATCCAGGAAAAAAGAGGTCATTGTAGCCCTTTACTCGACACTCATTAGACCCATAATAGAGTACAATGCCCCTTTTGGAATGTACCTCATAAGACATCTGCAGCAGCTGGAAAGGCCACAGAAGTACCTCACAAAGAGGATTACTGGCCTCAAACAGATGCCCTACACTGACCATCTCAAAAAACTCCAGCTTTACTCTGTAGCATATCACCTATTCCGAGGTGATCTCTGCCTAACATATAAAGCTATGTCAAACCCAGAGCTTTAGGACATGCTACACCTAAAGAAATCCCAACCCCTCTGAGCTACACTCTCTAGGGACCGAAACCTTGTCACCACAGTAAACAGGGCATGCTGGAAGGATAGATTCCTGTCCCAGAGACTTCCCATACTCTGGAACAAGCTACCCATCTATGTGAAGCAAAGTTCCTCATTAGCACTCTTCAAGAAAAATCTTGATGAGTAGATGGGAAATAGGAAATATACCCTGGGGATCACTTCTGTGGCTCTGCTTGACAGGGGGACCTGGAAATAACTTTCTTGGGTGGCGTAAGCTAGGGAACTTTGTTGGCTAGGCTTACTTAGGCCCTTGGGCCGATAGCCTAATACCTACCTATGAACCTATGAACCTTTAAAAGCAACATAACTGATCAATGGAGCCTTGTTTTATGGTATGTTTTTACTTGTTATTTGAATAAATTGATGAAGAGAACATAGCAAAGCTTGGGGCACTCATTTTTTTGTTTCCTTACAAAGACAGTAGTACAATGGACAGGATTGGCAAGAAAGTTTACACTGCTTCTACTTTGGCCTTTAGGGTTATTAATTACCAGACCCACTTAACCAGGTATGCTCTGGCCTTGAATGCTCAGGCCCATCAGGTTTTCTCTGCCCTCTCTGATTCTTATGGTAAATCCTCTGCCTTATCTTTTTTTAGGTTCTGCTTGTTATGTAGCTCACCACTCTAGTAAGTGAAGCTATGATGCTGCTGATACCTCTTCTAGGGTTGTGGGGTTTGGGTCTGTCATGAGGCATTAGTCTTGGGTTGATCTTCAGTCTCTACCTGAGACCATTAAGGCCAAGTTGTTGGATACGCCTTTGGATAATACATATCTTTTTGGGACTGCTGATGCTGACATGTTTAACTATCTTCAATGGAAAGGCAAAACCTTACAAGACCTTAAACATATTTTTCTCTTTCCTATAACCTAAGTTCCATAGGAATTATCCTTCTAGGTCTGTTTTTCTTCACAGGCAAACCCTCCAGGCCTCTAAGTGCAGGAAGGGCAGGAGGCAGGGCCCCTCTACTAAGGTTTCTCAAATTTCTGTGGCCCAAAAGCCTCCTTTATCTGATAAGTCTGCTTCTGTTTGAAACTTCAACCCCCCCCCCCCCGCTTAGACCACATTCCTTTGTTCCCTTTGTCTTCCAAATTGGCGTCTTATCACTTCATACCCTTGGGTTTTTTCTTTCATTCTTCAGAGTTACTTCATGATGTGGTAATCTCTCCCTCATTTTTCAGGGATTTCTCAACCTCCTCTAGAGCAACTTCTTTATTTCCTGGTTGTCTCTGTTGAAC
Source organism: Protopterus annectens (assembly GCF_019279795.1). Classification (NCBI taxonomy): domain Eukaryota; kingdom Metazoa; phylum Chordata; order Ceratodontiformes; family Protopteridae; genus Protopterus; species Protopterus annectens. Next base: position 1,123,552,954 of record NC_056746.1, read on the forward strand.
CAATGGACCATTCAATTTGTCCCCCCTTCCCAAGTGGGAAGGGGTTTTTATTTCAGGATGTTCCTAGTTGTTTGAATGGAGGGCACTTGAAGACATATTTAGGATCTCTCTCCCAACTCAACACCTTTCTTGAGATCCATTCTTTTTGTATACTACTCTTCAAACTCAGTTTCCTCTTTTATTACCCCAGGCTTTTCTGGGGTCCTTGGATATGAAAGATGCTTACCTTCATATCCCTCTCTTTAGGAAGTTTTACATTTCTCTGTGTCTTCCTCTGATTTTCCATTCTCTGCTTTGCCCTTTGGCCTCTCGTCTGTCCCAAGGATATTCACAAAATGCCTAGCCCCTGTGATTGCCTTCAGCAGGCTCCAAAGCATTCAGATTTTTCCTTATCTAGATGACCTGTTGCTTCAGATACCTTCTTCCAATCATTTGTTACGGGATCTGCAGTTAACCATCTCTCTTCTTTAAAGTCTGAGGTTTACTATTAATTTCCAAAAGTCCGTCCTGACTCGGTCTCAGGATCATGTGTATCTGGGATGCAGGACTAAAATGTTGTAAATGTTGCCCTTTCTTCCACCTCCTAAGCCTTCTTTCAGTCTCTCTTCTTCTGACTGCCATGCCAACCAGGGAGTTTCTTCATGCCCTGGGATTCATGGCCTCTTCTATTCCTATGGTTCCTCTTTCCAGACTGCATTAGAGGAAACGTTAGTAGTACCTCAAGTCAGTTTGGCTGCAGCATTGTCACCCTCTGAATTTCAGTTAACCTATCCTTCCCTACCTCAATAAGGAATTTGAGTGGTGGATTCAGCAGTTCAGTCTCAACCCAAGCTGGCCCTTTCAGCCTTCAGTACCTTCTCAAGAGCTGTTCGCTGATGCCTCAGAAATGAGGCTGGGGGCTTCTCTTGGTCACCTGAAGGTTCAGAGTCTTTGGCTTCCCCATCAGACGCCAGACCATATCAACATCAAAGCCCTTCAGGCTTTTCACCCCATGTTCTCTACACAGACAGCACTACAGTGATGTAGTATGTCAACAAGCAGGGGGACATGAACTCTTACCTCCTCTGCAGGATGGCACTTCAGACCTGGGAAGTGGCTCTCAGGTATTAGTTAACTGTTCAGGCATATACATTCCTTCAGAGCACAATTTAGTGGCAGACTCTCTGAGTAGGTCCAAAACACAGGCTCACAAATGGATGCTTCACAGAGATATGTTTCAGGACATTGTCCATTGGTGGGGTATTCCTCAGGTAGATCTTTTCACTTCCCCTCTGACCAGGCAGCTTCCTCTTTTCTTGTCCAGAGTGCCATTCTCTTTTGTTTTCCCTTTTCCTCAGCCTGCTAGTGAGAGGGTCCTACATACCTTGAATTTGCATAGACAGTTCAGGTATTATTTGGATAAATCTAGGACTATTCTTAAGTCTGATCATCTTTTTGTTTCCTTTCATCTCGGGTCTTTGGGTCTGGTTGATTGTAAGCAAACTATCTCCTCTTGCATATCTAAGGTAATTTCCTTTTGTTAATCTTTTCATGACAAATCTCTGTCTACTTGTGTTAAAGCTCATTCCACTAGAGCTGTTGCCTCTTCTGGTGCCTTTTTCAAGGGGTTGGACACCAGTTCCATCCTTGAAGCTGCTACTTGGTCTTCAGTGCATACCTTTACTAAACATTATAAGTTGTATACAGTTTCTAGGGCAAGAGTAGGTTTTGCTGAAACCATTTTATATGGGTTTGTTCAGGGTTCTTCTTAGCCTTCCATCTTCTATTCTGTTTCTTGAGCTTTTCTACTCTCCCTCCTATGAAGAATAGTGCAACAGTGATATAGAAGGACACAGGACAGTTGCAAAATCTTACCGTAACAGTAGATGTCCTTCTGTTCACCGTTGCAGTGTTCACTCTGTCCCACCAACCCTCTCCTGTTTGTTCTGCACTTTGTTCCTTCTAGATGTGCATGAACTCTTTTGTCTTGTGGTGACTGTTCTCTTCTGGGACAATTCAGTTTTAGGTAGTTACATCTGTAAGTCCCTTTTATGCCCTGTGTTCTGTGTGGGGAGCATAAATGTGATGTACAGAACATACAAGATCTTTTTTTAGGCTTTTTCATACCGGCCGAGCATTGGGCTGCCTTGGGCGGGACGTCCCCTCTATGAAGAATACTGCAACAATGAAGAGAAGGACATCAACTGTTATGATAAGACTTTACAAAGCTGTACTTTTTTTAGCTGCTCTATTACTTTGTATACAAGGGGCTGATTTTGCTGTATTAAATTCACTCATCTTAGAGAAATCAAATGTCAGTTTATCGTGCCACATACTACAATAAGAGTCTCTATAACGATACTTTGCTACTTAACTTTCTTCGCTGTTTGCTATATTACCTGCTAACCATGTTCATAGAATTAGCAAAACTATGTTGTATTATTTTTTTACTGTATTGTTCTTACATGTGGAGCTTTTTTTTTCCCCCTGCAACTCTGTAGAAAAGGGTCAATTTCCTTGGTCAAACTATTCAGTCAACAGAAGGAATGGATAAATAAATATGTATACAAACAAACAAGCAAACAAACACATTGTGCTCTGTTTCTTAAATACAGCAACAATTTTACGTACTTCTCAATTTACAGTTATGTTTTTTTGTTGAACATTAAACAGTTTGTGAGCTCTACATACAACACTAAACTTCTTTACAGCAACATTTCAATTTCCCTTAGCTGTTTGTTCCAGGACTGAAAATTTTTGTTCTATATAAAGTTCGATACCTCCTGAAAGAGACACACATTAATAAACTCACAGTCTTCCAATCTCATTTGTATGACCAGTCAAATATTCTTCTACTGATTCTCACACCTCTGGATTTTTAGTTAGGAATACATTTTTGTATACCTGGATAAATTCTATGGTTCACAGTATTCTCCTCTGTGATGGTAAAATTATTAAATATTTAATTGCTTCCTTCCTTGAATAGGAAATTGAATACTGATTGTCTTTTGATATGCCAGCACGTCCACTAGCAGTGAGTTATAGCACAAAGTTTTGAATCTACAGCTTTGAATTTTTCAGAAAAGTTGCTATAAAATTTAAAAGTTGTTTGTGGTGTAAAGAAATTATCTTGTAACTAAATGTAGAATAAATGGTGTAGAAGGTATTGCATTTGTCCAATGTAGAAAAAAGTGGATAAAAATGAAGTGTGAAATGACTACAAATGTGAACTTGTACACAGGAATGGGTAATAGGTGCAGCACTTATTTGAAATGTCTGGAAAATCACGTGTGTGTGTGTGTGTGTGTGTGTGTGTGTGTGTGTGTGTGTGTGTGTGTGTGTGTGTGTGTGTGTGTGTGTGTGTGTGTGTGTGTGTGTGTGTTCATAGGTTCATAGGTACATAGGAGGATACTAGACTAATAGCCCTAGGGCCTTTACAAGCCTGGCTGTGTTAAAAACCTGTATGTCATAATTGACCATAGTTAGATGTTCTTTGTTATCAGATCAATTCTATGATCAGCACTGACTACCCATGTCCACGAGTGACATAGGTGCCACCTCCCAGGGTGAATTTACAGTCACCCATCCTATTGTTAAGGCTGCACTTAAATAGGGTCATTGAGAAGCTCTGCTTCATATGAAGTGCAAGCTTATTCCAGAGGAGTGGCAATGTCTGGGAGATAGATCTGCCTCTCCAACACATTTTGTTATTGTCACATGCTAGGTTGAGATCCCTGGAATGAGTGACTTTTGTCCCATTTGATTTGCGGATGTGCAGCATTTCCATTAGGGCAGAGTCAGAGACTGCTCTGTAGGCCAGGCATAGGTTACCTCACAGCAGCCTGTATGATAACAGAGTACAGTGACAGGGCTTTCAGTCTTTTCAGAAACATATGTGATCTCTCCAGTTACTGCAGGTGTCTGGTGAGATACATACAGAAGGGATAATTGTACTCAATTACTGGGCTGATAAGGGTTGAGTACAGCAAAGTTATAACCTCCTTTGTTTTCGATGCAATGCCCTTATTTATGAGATGTGCAGTGTAGAAGGCTTTTCTTACCAGTATGGACACATGTGATCAAAGTTTAGATTGTTATGAACCTGTGTTCCCAAGTCTCACACCACTGGGTTTGAGCTTAGAGGAGGTACTATCTATATCATAATTAGCAGGGGCTACTTCTTTGCCAAAGAGGATAATGAGGCATTTTTTTGCATTCAGTTTTAGTCTGTCACTTTAGCACCAATCATTTGTCTGTATTAGTCTCTTCTGTAATATGTTTACATCATTGGGGGACTCAATAGTTTGCAGTCATCTGTCAACTTGGTAAGCCACAGGCCATCTCCTTTCTTCTGGACCTCAGAGAAATAGATTCCAAACAGTAGAGGGCCCAGTAGAGGGCCCAGCACAGATCCTTGTGGTAGCCTAGTGGTAACTGGTCTGCTGGTGGAGGTGGACTCCCCAACTTTGACAGTGTGTGTTCTTTCAGTGACCCAGTTGGCTACCCATCTAATGATGTATGGGTTAATCCCCAGTTGGGATAGTTTTTCAATGATCCCTGAGTGCAGAATTGTGTCAAATCCTTGGCTAAATCAAAATAGAAATAGGCAGTATGTACTGCTTTGCCCTCATTCAGGGCTTTGGTGACATTCTCAAAGATGTCCACCAGGTTTAATAAGCAAGATCTACACTTGATGAAATCAAACTGGGTCAGGTCAAGAGTTTGATGGTTGCCAGTGTCCTTGTTGATAAGGTCCATGATGATTCTTTCCATAACCTTGCAGATAAGGCTGGTTAGACTTATGAGTCGATAGTTTATTGAGTCAGGTATTGGACCCCCTTTTTGCAAGGGGATTACTGTTGCTGTTCTCCACTCTGCCAAAACAAAGGCAGTGCTCAGACTATGGTTAAAGAGAGTGCCAAGAGGTTCTGCTAGGTCTTGTTTTAGATTGTATAGTATGCAACCTGGGATGTTGTTTGTTGGGATTTATTTATTTATTTATTCTATTTTAAAATAAAATAAATAGAATAAAATAAAATAAATAATAAATCTAATCCCATAGAGACTATGTATCTAGCCTTGGAGAGCCTAGATTACCTGATCTTTGGAGATACTTGGTAGAGGACTAGTGTCAGGAATGCTTTGGGATATGGATGGTGGGGACAGGGGGTGAATTATTGCCAAATCTGTCAGTTAGCAGGTTTGCAATTTCATCAGGTTCAATGTGAGTGGTAGCATCCACTATAAGATCAGCACACAGCTGGGCATTCCCTTTTAGGTTTTAAATGTAGGTAAAGAATGCCTTATGGTTGATTTTAGCTAGGGATCTAACTTCGTCTCATAACTAGCCTTAGAGGACTTTACAAGATATCTGATTTGCTTGTTCAGGCTGTGGAGGGTATTCTTCCTCTGCTTAGTAAGTTCCTTCTTGTTCTTAGATATCAATTTCTTTCTATTGTTGTACAACTTATTTATACTTACAATCCACCAGGGTGGCTTGTTTTTTTTTTTTTTTTTTTTTTTTTTTTTTTTGGAGGAAGGCCTGGTTTTAGTCCTGGATGGATCTTGCAAATTCCCTGTGGGCAAACAGAAGAATGTGCTGCCATACCCATAACTTCAATAACCAAATGAACAGGGGAAAAATAACATCCATGAACCCAAGACAACATGAGACAGCAGGCAGTGTGACAGGTGTCAGCAGCAGGCTGGCCAGTGGGCATGTTAGTGGCAGTAAAAAATGCAGTGCACAATGCATTTGCAATTCACAGTGCCTTTACAACTGGTGTCTGTGGACCACAGCCCCTTTCACAGTGTCTAGGGAACATTACCAAAATTGCATACTGGAGCATAAATGTAGCTACAGTAGCATAAATGATTTCCTCCATTCTGTAGCGCACTTCTACATGTTATAGTTATGTAAGCATGTACTGTACACTGAGCACAACACTCATTACTTCTCCTGCCTCCATGCACTTGGTTATTTAAACTGTGGGCATGGCAGTGTATACTTCTCTTTGCCCAGAAGGAATTCACAACAGCCATATTTCTCAGCAGCTGAATGTCACTTTAGCCATATGTCCCCAATCAAATGTATGTGGGGGAAATGTCTCACTGCATAGGTGCCTGAACCTGCCAAAAGTGTCAACAACAAACATACAGACCTTGAAGCTCTCCTGCATTTGGAACACATCTATTTCTACATACATTCTTAAATATGATTTAAATATATAGAACATATAGAACACATTCTATCCATACTGAGGTTTTTCTGCCTACCAAGCCTTCAAACCCAATGGCAACAATTTTGGTGTGTCCATATTTGTTAGGGGCCATATCACCTCATGAGTCCGTGTGACCAGAAATGGAACTCATGAGACTCCAAATCACACTGATCAGTACCAACTATAAGCTTATAGCCTGATACAGGATATACCCTATGCTCCCTGAAAATCATGTAGGATTCCTAAATATAATTGATGAATTCTACCTAAACAGAAGGTCCATTTTTGGAGACTTTAACTACCCCTCAATATAATGGCGTACCTATGTGTCCAATTTAGGATATGCCATAAATTTCTTGGAGTTAATAAACAAAAACCTCCCTTGATCAAATTGTTATCATACTTCCTAGGGGACATAATATTCTTGACCTGGTCATTATGAATATAGCTTTGTCATGCACTGTTCCCCTGATATGCCCTTCCCTTGTCAAGTCAGACCAAAAACTAGTGATTTTCTCATTTAAAATCTCTAAACCAACTAAAGATCAGTATCACAGAATTTAAGGATTATAAATGCATTAACACCATGAAATTCTATGACAGAGTTTGAAAAAATGACTTGTAGCAACATTGGCTCCAGCATTGCCACAGCAAGTAACTTCAGAATGGAGTTTTGTGCCCCCTTAAATAAATATATAGAACTGGCAGTTCTAACCAATTCTAAATACAATGGAAAACTGAAGAAGAAATCACCCTATTGGGCCATCAGAATAAATAAACTGCATAAGGAAAGGAAAAAAGTGTACAGCAAATCAAAAGACCCTTGTACTGGGAATAGTATCAGGAATATATCTAAAAACTTAAAAAAATCTATCAGGACTGCTACAGCATCTCAGGAAACATAGGATAGCCTCTGAAGCTAAAAATAATTACAAATTCTTCTTTGGTTACATTGCAAAACTGAGAAATAATACAAATGCAAAATTTGGGTTCAGGCACCTAGGCGGTGCGACATCCACCTGTGAGACAGCAGGATGTGGACACATGGCAGGTTGACAATTTAGCTGCAGTGACAAATGCCTGTGGACAATTCCCAGTGAGAATTGAGGAATCCCCTGCACCCTAACCACAGGTGGCAGATACAAAGGCCCAGAGTGATACACTGTGCACCCCCTTAGAAGCCACCGTGTGCAACTGTCAGTGTAACATGTGGCTGGCATAGCATGCCACATGGGCATGAAAGTGGTAACATGAAATCTGTGTGCTGTGGGCAAAGCCTTTATTAATGCAATATGCAATGTGATGTGTGTAGTGCTTGGTGCGTACTAAACCCAAATATTATCACAACTTGTAGAAATGTGCCACAGCACGGAGGAAATCCTGCACATCATTGTAGTCATACCTATGTTGTAAGATGTGCTTTAGGCGACGCTCCCTTACAACAATAGCCTTCCCATGCGGTGTCACAGGCATCTCCCTCAAAAGAGATTCCCGTCGGGTATCTTTCAGGTTCTGCTCCTGCTGTAGAACAGACAGAAGGCTGGATAGCTGTACAGTAGGGTGTCCCAGTAATAACTTCAGCCGACGATGCCATGCCTCCACTTGGTTGTTCGTCCACAGGAAGTCCATTTCTGAGACATCACACACATTCCAAAACCGCAAAGGGTAGGACGATGGCATTTGTGTCTGTGCTGAGCAGCGGGATGCATACTTGCGTGTTCAGCCTCATACATAATGATGGTCTAGAAAAACGTCAATAAGCTGAGCACAGTCCGGTAAGGAAGCCACAATGTCCAGAAATGCAGGGACAACATCATCCAATGGTAGGAATACCAATGCAATTAGCTTGCGGATGGCAATTGAGAAAGCAGTGTCCATGCCATAGAGGGCCATAAGGTGGTGATGCTGGATCTGGTGCCTGATGATCTGTGCAAAATGGAATAGGCATCCTTTCAGAATACTCCTAGGGAATGCCTTATGGCTGGCACGGATTACTGCCTTCTCAAAATCGGTCATAATATACCGTGGAGACAAGGTGCATCCCTGTCCAGCGGCCATAACCTTCAGTACCTCCCACAAAGTGGTGTATGCAGACTCCGACTTCCATGTCATGAGACAGTACACCAGGGGTACAATCCTTGTTGAGGTGGGGGTGCCAATACATCCATGTAATGTATACAGCTGGTGACATATATCAGCCCATGTGGGGAAGGTGCCATCTCCAAGAATGATGTCAGACCCGCACAGATCAGTAAAATTTTGTGTTGCAGTAAGTAGTACCAAGGAATCTGTCCCATCTATATCTGACCTTCTACAGAGGATGAAGCTGCCACTACGGAGTGGATACTGGCTGACATCAATATTCGCAAGTGTTGCTGGAGGTGTAGTCATGGATGCCCGTGCCCTCTGCCGTACCTTGGTTATGCTTCGACGAAGGGTTACATGACAAGGCATCTCCTGTAGTACGTTGTCATCTGCTGTGCCTTGGACACTCTGCATTACCAAGCTTGGCAGTTCATTACCAGTTACAGCTCTCTGCCGCAGTTCTGCTCGCAGTGTAGCCACTTGGGCCATTGTTGCATCTGGGCTGTGCTGGTGTGGCAGTGATTTCAGCAGTTCTTCCCCCTCTTCCTGGTGAACAGTGATGTCACGTCCTCGTCATGCCTTTAGTCTTCGCTCGATACATGCCCAGTACTATTTCAGTGGTGCTTCATGCTCCAGATAGTAGAGGTACCCCTCAATCACCAGCATTGGTTTGCCACATTGGCTGGGCACTGTTCTGTATCTGTTGCCAAGCAAACCGGGGCTGTACAGATACATAGATTCCAGCATGGTAGCAGCACTTGTTGATGGCCTCTCAGTATCCATCACAGCCAGTCTAGCTGGGAACAGGATGTACAACCAGCCTTGGAGCAAGTCCTTTCCAGACGGTAGATTACTCGCTGTACACCACCTTGTCTTGTACCCTGTGAAGTACCACTGCCTGCCACAGTGGCCCTGTACAGCTTTTTGCATTCCACCCTTCTCTGACTGCCTCTCCGCTATGGTTTCAATATCTGCAGTTAACACAGCCCTGGAGTTGCCATATGCTTGTAATCTGGTAGGTGTCTACAAAGCCTAATTGCAGCACAGGTTCTATGTGTACTGCACTGGTCCCCTTTAACTCCCAGTTGTTGCTGCTGGCCAATCAGGGTGTTGGGCCCAGTCTCAGTTTCAGTGGCAGAAGTTACATAGGGAGGTATCTCTGTGTTGACCCTTGTCTGCCTACATGGAACTGTGTACTTGTGTACACCAATTGCAGTGGCAAATGGACGGGTTTGGTTACACCTGCAATACATCACTACTGTGGAGTGGGAGAAGGGTTAATGCTACTGTGTATATCTCCTGCTACTGGGTTAGTAGTCCATGCTTGCCCAGGTTGGCATGTTCCCACCTGACACTGCACTTAGGGGGCTCTGCCAGGACAGGTACTGTCTGTTGCAGGCATGCCTCTAATTTGGGTTGGTCCTATACTAAAGCCCTCCAGCTGTGACATGCTTCCTCACATTACACAAACTGGTCTCGCATTAACTTGTACTGTGTGTGGGGTATTAAGTCTGAAACTAAAGTGTCTGTTCCTTTAAAGTTATAGCCTGACACATGAGTTGTTATTCTATTCCGCATTGCTCAGGGTTAGCTGTGCTGTGTTATACTGTTTGTACTGTGGATTTTGCTTCCTGCTTCTCTGGGAACATTTGTTCTGCTTGTGTGGACAACAGGGACTGTAAAAGTATTTATTTCTTTTATTTATGTTTTTGGTGCACTTGTGTAGCACTACCAATGTGCTGTTTGTCTGCTTGAGTTGTTTCACTTTGCCGGCCGTTTACACTTTCAGTTGACAGCCTGCATATTAGCTTTAGGGGCCGTCTGTGTTTGTAGGTTTTCCTACCGCCATAGATTACCATGGCATATCTCTCTTTCGGCAGCACCGCTCTATGGTCTAGCAGTGCTGCGGTCTTCTAGTTTCAGTGATGTAGCTCCCGGACATTTGTCCCACGATCTACACGCCGGAACCCGTAAAATTTCCTTTAACTTACTCAAGATGGCACCACCTGTTCTGATCTAGAGGGCATTGTCAATATACTAGCAAAGAAATTCAGTGCAAATTTTCTTGCACAGATAACTACTGAAGGCCCACTCCCCCCAGAACTTCTTGAAGCTGTCATAATCACTAAATAGCATATACAGGATGTACTTTTGAGGAACACAAATACTTTCTCCATGGGTCCTGATAATGTACCTGGTTACTTAATAAACAGTAGTAAACAACTTCCAGCAGAGCTACACTGTAAGCTGTTTAATGTGAGTTTAGCTGCAGGGTTTGTCAATGAGATTTGGCATACAGTAGTAGCAATACTACTCCATAAGAATGGCCCTACTACTGACTCCAGGAACTATGGGCCCATCAGCCTGATGAGTTTCATTTGCAAAGCCATGAAGCATATTATAACTGAACTGATCATTGAATCACAGGAGGTTACTAGTCTAACAGCCCTAGAGTCTTTTTTAAGCCTAGTCATTCATGCCCCAGTTTTCCCAGTTATCAGTGCCCATGGGCTAAAAGGGCTTTGATATATGTCCGTGCCTTAGGGAATCTACAAACTGCCCCTGCACATAAGGGTCACAGGCAGCAAGCCAATAATGAATTTGCAATTTCCCATCCATCGGTCCAAATTGCATCCAAACATGAATGCGTAGTCTGTTCCAGAGAAGGATAATCTCTGAGACACATACCCGTACCTCCAGCATATTTTGTTTATGTCACAGATGAGGCTTAGATCAGATAATTTTAGTGTTGTTTGTTTTGCAAATGTGTATCAGATCCATCAGTGATGGATCAGAGAATGTTTTGTAGGTTAGGCATAGCTCACCCTGCAGTTGTTTGTAGGAGATCAAGTACAAGAACAGGGTTTTGAGGCTGCCTGCATAAGACATATTATTACATCTTGTATTCTTTTTGTGTGGAACCTCTGTGGCTGCTCTATCTGTTGCAAAGGCCAAGTCAGGTACATGCACTGTAAGTATATATATATATATATATATATTAAAGCTTAGATTCTGCAGCAATTAACAACTTTCTCACTATTGTGAGTGACACTATAAAACTAAGGTTCCTAGGCTAAGTAAAATGTAAGTGGGAAAATGCAGTAGAAATGTAATAAATGAGGCTAAGATACTGCAGCAATTCACAATGTTCTCACTATTATGTGTGATATTACAAGGCTAGACTAAGGTCCATAGGACAAATAAAATGCCAGCAAAAAAAATACAGCAGAAATGTAATAAATGGAGCTTAGATCCTGCAGCTATTCACAATTTTCTCACTATTTTGAGTTTTACTACAAAATGACTATGGTTTCAGGCCAGATAAAATGCAGGCAGAAAAATGCAGTAGGAATGTAATAATTAAGGCTCAGGTTGTGAATTATGCTACAACACTAAGGCCCCAAGCCAAGTAAAATTCAAACAAGAAAAAAAAGCAGCAGAAAAGAAATAAATGATAAACTTTTCAGACTAGACTCACAGGATTTTGGCTTTATCGAGGGTAGATCCTGTCTAATGACTATGGTTAAGGTCTTTAAAAGCATAACTCATGCTGTTGACAGTGGTCATACTGTCCACTCTGCATACCTTGACCTAGCCAAATCTTTTGGTGCCCTGCCTTACAAATATACCCATATGTGGTAAGCTGGATGGAAAACTGGCTAAAAGACAGAACATCACACAGTGCAGGTCACTGGTGCCTCATCAGAGAGTATGGAGGTGACTAGTGGTGACTCACAGAGCTCAGTGCTGCGACCTTTTTTTCCAGAATTTACTTATCTGATCTCCAGACAAGGAACCAAGACCTTTGGGTAACCAGGTCTACAGACAGCTGCAAAGTGGGAGTCATTATCAGGTCCACCTCAAGTGTCCAAACCCTACAGCAAGAACATGCACTCATAAATATCTGGTGTACTAAAAATGGACTCAAGTTAAACCCAGAAAGGGGAATATTGTCACATTTTGTAGATAATACCTCTTTTCCATTAAATAACATAGATAATACCCCATTTTGAACTGAGAACTTTGTTAGGCATCTTGGTAATTGGGTTGATAATGCTCTCTGCTTTGATCAGCATGTAAAGATAGTTGTTAGAAAGTTCTGCTTAGTACAGCAAATTGCCAAGGGAATATTATTCAGATCTAAATAGGACATTTTCCCCTTATATTCAGCATTGATTAGGCTATTGAGTATAATGCCCCCTTTGAGATGTACCTCACTAGGTATCTGAAACCACTAGAAAGACCCAGTATTATTCAGATCTAAAGAGGACAGTTTCCTCTTGTATTCAGCATTGATAAGGCTATTGAGTATAATGCTCCTTTTGAGATGTACCTCACTAGCTATATGAAACCTCTAGAAAGACCCCAGAGGGTTCTAACTAAGAAGATTACTGGCTTAAAAAAACTAACCTATCAGAAATGAATGGAATCACCGCCCCTTTATTCAGTATCATACAGACTTCTAGGGGGAGATTTATGCCTTGTCTTCTGTGCCACTAGGGTCCCACTGGTCCTTGATCTGGTTTACTATAAAAATTGCAAATTGCACAACAGAATCCGTTCATATGAGAGACTTACAACACCGATGATGGCAGAGTAAGTAGGTCAGTATGTCAAATGTCATGTCGAGTATTCAAGTTCAGCATTATTCGACAAACTGTTTCCCCTGCACCTTGTACAACAGTAAGTTAAGTTCTGGTTTCCAGCAGTATGAACATACTGCACAACACTGAACTTCATGTTTTTGCAGGGGGGCAAGCCCACTTTCACCCCCCTGTGGGCAGCTGTGCCCCCACAACCCCTGCAATTTATATATTCCAACTCCATGATCGCACTACAGTGAGGGAAAGGAAACATTTCCCGATCCACACTATACTGCAATCTCTATTTGTAATATTGACCACACATCAGCGAATGCACAGTAGCATTGACTGCACCAGACACTCATAGACATGAAGGTCAGAAATAAGGGATTCAGCCATCTGTAATTTGACATCCCATGTTCGCCAAACCTCTTGTATCTCAGCAAATCAAATAGCCCCTTTAATATCAAAGCCAGGAATATAAATCTTTTCCAGGAGAGAAGTAAAACACAGTTGAGCTATAAGCTCATCAAGCAGTCAATTTTGTACTTCTGGGACCAAATCCCCCCATAAATTAAGCTGTGATATACTATTATCCTTCAAACAGAATCTGGCTGATTGGATGGGTATTAAATAATTCAACCCTTTCTTAACAGGTTTAATTGTCATTTAGAGGGGGGAGGGGGTTTGGTCTAAGGATGGATATGAAAAGGTGTAGATATTCTCAAGACTCAATTAATTTGAATGTCATATGATCCTACATAAGCTGGGGGGAGGCAGGCTATGATCATTATCATTTGCACATGTGGAAGGGCACAGTAGCATGAGACAACAGCACTAGCACTGGCATTGGGATCATGGACGGTCACGTCAGATAGCCTGCACATGGCTAGGGATATTGTGGGATGTCAAGGTGACAGTGTGGAGTTTCCAGGTGTGTAGTGCTGGCCAAGTACAGCATCTGTCCTTGGAGAGGCAGGTGTGGTGGCATGTGTTTTAAAAAGGTAACAGCATATATGCTCCATATGCAAAGGTTCCACCCTCCCACAACAGTAACAGCATTTATTCCCCATGCTCCCTGTGGCCATATATTTTGGTTGAACCCCCTTTCTAGCATTGCAACATTTCCTGATTGTTCACTCTTCCATGTCTGTTTTGGCCATTTGAGGTGTCACTAGCTAGTCTTGCACTCGGTTATGTCCCCCAATCTCTGCTATAGCTGTCCTCTAAGTGGAATCTTTGGGTCACAGTACATCTTACATATAGCAGTATGGGCGCACTAGACTTTTGTTCTACAGGGTAGATACTTAGTGTCACACAAGGTGTCACTCATGTAGTGAGCTACTGCCAGCTCCTTTCCTAGTATGGGTGAGCCAGCAGTATCTGCTTACTCTCATTCTCCTTCGCCATACCTCTCAACCTCTTAGAGCAGGAAATCTTGACAAAAACATAAATAAGGGGGTCAAAGGCCCAAAAATAGGGACAGATTTTAAATATTACTCTTGCAAACTTGGAAAGTTGATAGAATAACAGGTTTTGAATTGGCGTTAATTTTCTGAAGGGGTTGAAGTCTGAAACTCAAATGCCTGTCATTATTTTCTGACATCAATCCTCAATGATTTACCAATGATTTGTCAGAAAACCCAACATTTTATGAGGAACAGACTAAAAATATGAGGCAAAAATCTGGACAGTTGAGAGGTATGTCAGTTCTTACAGGCTACCTGCAACATAGTCAAGTCTTTATTCCTGTATGCCATAGAGTGGCCTTTTATTTGTTCTTTTAGATTAGTTTTTCTTTGCGTGGCTGTCCATAGGACATACAATGTTTATCATCCACAACCTATGCTATTATCCTCCACAGTGGTTATAGGGTACAGACTGTGATATCTCCCATGCTATCCCCTGTCTTAACATAGGTGTTCACCAAGCATTTATATAGACTTTGCTTTGATGATCAATTTTTTCCTTCTATGGCCTATCATACAAAAGTGTACCATCTCATACTGAACATTGTTGCGTATGTCTTGTTCTCTTCCACCCCATCATCTTCTTCTTTTTAATTATGCTTCCTTGTGGTTTTGTTTCTCTGCTTATCTCCATTAACATTATTTTTTTTCTGCTGCAACAACCACCACACTCTGCACCTACTGTTTGGTCCTAAGCAGCAGTAGCATAGCTTGGGTGGGGGAAAGGGGCTTGACACAAAGTGTGAGGGGCATGACTGCTTGACACCAATCACACTTAAGTGCCTACCAGCATTTAGAAATTAATAGCTGTATTGCATTTGTGGTCAAGACTGAGAGCTGTAGTACTCCATGTGTGGAATAAACTGTAGCAACTGTTTGCTGAAAATGTTGCAATATCTAAACAAACTTGGAGAAAAGGTAAGAAGTGAGAGAAAACATAAAACTAACTTTCTTCTTCTTGTCTTATGCTGACATTGAGTAAAACAAACGGGTGACCTTCCAGTTATACCATTCTGAGCTCCCTTTTCCTATAACTAGAGAGTGACAAATGGTAGGTTTGTAAATACATCACTTTATGTTATTATTCTGATATTAATGGTATTGGTGGAGTTTATATATCTTTATGGTTTTAAACCACTTTCTGTGTAAATTTCATGCCTTTCTTTAGGATATGGTGTCTTCTTATTTTGCAGTGGTCTCATTAAAGGTTGTTCAGTGCTGACCAATATGATAGAGTTGGTTTACATCCAATTGGTCACGCAGCCAAAGTCAATCCGGCTGAATTCCAAACTTAATTGTTGAATCTCGTTCATGCGAATTCGCAGAATGTCGTGTGCAACATCGAATTCGAATTTCCCAATCACACACCCGCTGCAACAAGCACTACCATGGGTCGATAGGGGGATATAGTGGCCTGGATGGCGTTCGGTATACTCAGGTTCGACATCCATAGCTTTGATATTCCACGGTCCTGACATGCTGCAGTCAACATTTTCATGTTCAACCATTGGCCATATGCGGAAATGCATGTAGACCGATAAATTTCTATGAGCAGGTTACAATTACAATTAATAATATGTAGAATCTTTTAAGATTTATCTAAGGCTTTTGATTTTCCACAGTGAATATACAAAAAAAAAAAGAAAAATCTGATGAAGTCTGTTGAATGAAAATCTTATCATACACTTGCGAGCCTAAATTAATATTACAGCCATTCCTCTGTGGTATTTTTTTGTACCATCGTCATGTTAGCCTTCCTGTCTGGAGTTGGTTGTCTGCTTCCAATTGTGGATTATTGTTTTATATGCTATGGAACTCTACTTTTTTTTTTTTTTTTTTAAATAAAGTTTTAAAACCAGGAGACTTCAAAAGAACTGGGATGGTGAAAAATACAAGGATAATCAGGTACATTATACAAAACTATTGAATTGTACCTGATTATCCTTACATTTTCTCTATCCCATCTCTCCTGTATGTTGAAATTTTCCCAATGTCATTTTTTTTTATATTGAAAGCAAACAAAAAAAGGCAGCGGAGATCTTCCTTTCTCTGTTACTTCCTTTACATAGCAATGATGGAATGAGTAAGCGTGGGAATGAAAATCCCATATGCATGCTCAGTACATCAAGATTGGAGCTCCAAGATACCAGTAAAAAACACAGAAGAGCAGCAAACCGCCCTCATACAAGGACATTTTTTTTTTAGAAAAGCAAGTAACTTTTTTTCTTAAATAATGTCATTGTATAATAGCAATAACCCACGGCTGGATGCAAGCAATGCTGGATTTACCCACATTTGGCTTTGTTTAGTCACTTGTGCTTTGCCCTCTTGACCAGCCCACACCAGCTGTGGGGAAATCCAGCATTACCCACACACAGCCATGAGTTATTGCTATATTAACTCATTCCCTCCAATGGAGGTCTGAGTTTGTACTCTAACTTCCAATGGGTGTGGCCTGAGCTTTTAAAAAATGAAGCTATCACCTCACAAATTCAAGCAAATGTTCATATCTCTGGAACAATCAATGTTACTATTTCTTTATTTAATAATGATTTCAAGTTAAAACCTTCTCTATAAATGATCCTTGGTTCTAGCCCAAGTTTATTCCTTAAATTGCTGCCATCATTTATCAAGGCCCAGTTTTTACTTAATATGTTCCTGAGGACGATGGCATCCGTTGAAAAAGTTGTTAGAAAGCTGATTTTATAATGAATTTTCTCAGTAGTTTTACCCCTCCCATTAGGAATAAACCTTGAAATTATTTTTACTTCAGGTGAAACTGACCCTTTATTCAATATAGGTAAGAAATGTCCTGATTCTCTTTTCCTCCCAACTTCCTTAATGATCTCATCCAGCAAAAAAAGAAGGGTAACCTCTCTTAAAAAAAAATTCCTTTTAAATTATCACACTCAGTGTTGAAATCTGAATCCAGAGTTGTCATTCTGGCTGCTCTGACAATCTGGCCTTTTACCATAGCCTTTTTCTGGTGAAAGGGGTGGTTGCTGCTGAAGTGGAGGAAGTCATTTGAATATGTAGGCTTTTGGTAAATTTTAGCTATATACCTATTTGCTTCTTTCTTTTGATAACAAGACATCCAAATATGGGATTGCTTGAGTCACAAAGTGAAACGTGAAATCCAAAAAATGTGTCATGTTACATAAGGCTTGCACGAATTCTGTGGCATCTCCTAAGTCACCTTCAAATAGTAGAAACATATCATCCAGGTACCTAGTGTACCAATGGACTCTTTTGTTGTAAATTACATGTTGGAAAAATATCTGTTTCCCAATGGGCCATGACACAATTGGCAAAAGCTCCCCCACAAGGTGAGCCCATCACCATACCTGTTTTTTGAAGGAACAGATCTCCATCAAAGTAGAAATACTTATTAGTAAGAATTAACTCCAGTAGGTGTAAAATCAAATCTATTTCATCCCCCAGTGCTCTCTTACCCAACAGGAATTCCCATGACCATTCCATCCCTAGCTCTTGTGGGATGACTGTATAGACATCTACTGTCAAAAAATTATACTCTTGGTTGAATTGTAAATTGTTCATGGATTGTAAAAAACTCCATGAGTCCTTACATAGTTGGGCCTCTGTCTCAAGATATTTCTTTAATTTCTGGTCCACAGACTATG
This sequence comes from Protopterus annectens, assembly GCF_019279795.1. Classification (NCBI taxonomy): domain Eukaryota; kingdom Metazoa; phylum Chordata; order Ceratodontiformes; family Protopteridae; genus Protopterus; species Protopterus annectens. The sequence goes on from NC_056746.1 coordinate 1,123,570,932, forward strand.
CACAAACGTATGAGCTGGAATTCCTATAATCTATAATAGGAATAATGGTGGCTTATTGATAGCTTTGTGTATCTTGGGAATTCCAAATAAAATGGGTGTAACAGATGTTGTCATGTCTAAATAGTTAAGTGTGTTTACATCTGTATAACCTTCAAGGAAAACATTATTAATAGCATTTCTAAGATTTTGATAAGCCTCATTTTCAAGTGAGGCTCTAATTTTAATCTTGTAATCCTCTTCATACATAAAAACAAGCCCCCCCACCTTTATCAGATCGCATGACTCTAACTCCTGCCATTCTCAGATCAAACAAATCATTAAGCTCTGCTGTTGTTATATTCCTGTTCTTAAAACTCTTCCCCACAGATGTATGCAGTAAAAATCTAATGTCAGCCTCGCATATTTTCTCAAATAAATTAATTGCCGACTGAAGTGGGGGGTTAAAAACACTAGATACTCTGAGTTCTTGAAGTGTAGACAAAGAATTTCCAAAAAGCAGTTGCAAATTCAATTTTCAGCAAAAAAGTTTTAAATTAAGCAAACAGCCTGCCAAGTTAGCCCTCATAGAAGGCACGAATGTCAATCCCTTTGATAAAGTCTCGACAAATCCAGGTTTGATAACAAGGTCAGTGTAGTTATAAATTACAAAGTCACCTTTTGTGTTTTGGCAGACACTGACACGGTGAACCAGCTCATCCATTTCATCAATAATGCCCTGGTCTGCTACCTTCTTCGTGGATTCTGCCTCCTGGACCTCTGGTTGTGTCGATTGTTGCCTCAGGCCGAGTTTGAAGGCTGCTGCTGACCCCTCCGAAAATCCTGTGGCTCAGATCCGCTATTATTTTGATGTGTTCTGTTTCATAATCAGCTATTCTAATTGCCAGGAGTGTCTACTTCTTCCTCTTGTATTTTGTTATCTGTAGAGCTTTCAGTTATGTTGTTAGACACTAAAATAACACCATTGTTGTTTTCACTGTTTCATTGTTTTCACCGAAGCACAAACAGCCAGGCATACTTTCACAAAAGTGTTTTTTACCGAAAAAGCACTTTCGTGGAAGTATGCCTGCAGCTAGTGGGAGTCGTGGGGGAATGACTGTTGTGGAGATTGTACTATGGTACGGATAAGGGAATATACCCTTTTCCTCACTGTAGTGCGATCTTGGAGTGAGAATATTAATGTAGGGGGTATGGGGGTACAGGGGGGCTGCATAAAAGTAGAGAAAAGTAGATTTATTGTTTTTTTTTTTTTTTAATGCAGTTTAACGAAAGTTTTTTTTCGGTAAAAGCACTTTTGTTAAATTGTGTTCGGTGATTGTGGATTCGGACTTACATTCAATAGTCCTAGCTCTATATATACATATATATATATATATATATATATATATATATATATATATATATATATATATATATATATATATATATATATCAATCAAAAAGCTGAAAGTTTCAAACCTGAGAACAAGGAAGGGAGAAACCTTTCAGGTCCAAAACCTGAGAACTCTGTTTGCAGTAAAAGTATTTTAGCCAACTGCCAAATAACTTGAAAATGACAGTAGCGATACAATGTCCAATTGAACTGAATAATAATACTCCAAATGATCAAATTAATCCAACCTCGGACAAGCCGACTGCTTTAATAGACAAAAAAACAAAGCGTACAATAAAATGGTCACAAGCGCTTTCGCCTGGTCTTACCGGGCTTTTTCAAGTGTGACAAATTGAAACCCAGCACAGTATTTTATAGCGCAAGTGCGTTACATTAATTGGTTAATTGTTTGAAACATCACCAGCAATGCAATGATGCCTCAACAAATCAAACATGCAAAGTTGATTTAGAATTTGTTACACTTACATATAAATACTTTTGCATATGAAAAATTCATTTTAAAACTAGAAAAATTTGTTTTAAAAACAACGTACTCATTTCAATGTAAAACCTAATAATGTTACTAATAATAAATAGTAAATATGGACCTTGATAACATTCAAAATCACAATTTTATCTAATTAAAAATGTAGCTAGCTGCCAAAATTAAGAAACATAGTACGTATTGAGACTATAAAAAACGAAACTACCTAAGCTTACTCTACTAATACATGTTTAAAATTCTGAAAAAGAAAAATGCCAGTATGATGTGGTATTGAATACTAATGTTTCATGACAACTATGCAAACGTGTTGTGTTAAGGTCAATAAAAGTACAAGTTAAAATCTTCTAGCCAGTATGTACAACATTGAATGAATTTAAAGTACATATATTCAAATGTACGGCTATATAACTGTAATTTTTTTAGCAGCAATATGTCTGACATGTTCTAACAGCCTAGTTTTAAAATGTGTTACTGTCCCCTACATAAAATTTGCTACAAGGCCATCTAAGATCATTCTCTATACACCAAGCTCTTGAATGTACAGACTTCAACATGTTTCTCAGCCATTCCCGTCAGCAGGAATTACATCACTAAATAACAATATACCAGTATCCAGCATATACAACATATCAGTTTAAGGGTGTGCACACTCATTCAACTGGCTTATTGTACTGAGTATTATTTCCATATGATTTCACAGACCAGATTGTTATGTTTTCAATTGAATTGTACAGGCTATAGGTCACACTACAGGTGGGAATTGTAATGAAATTAATTATTGTGGTGTCATGTTCCAATAGCACAAATACCAGGCAATGTATCAGGGGTGTGTACCCTTTATATCCACTCTAGCTATATGGACACAGCAGTACCTGACCTGTATACCCAGCCTCCACCAAAGTAGAGTAATCCCCTTTGGTGAACAGCAGCAATACACAAACCACATAATAGGTTAATACATTGGCTGTACAGGGACATATAGGTGCAGGCAGTAACTTGGAAGCAAGTCCATCTATATCTGAGCAAGCATGTAAGTTCACAGGTGACTTCCTTTAAGGCTGACTATGACTATGAAACAGACATATCCACACCACCAAGGACAGTTGCAGCCGTGTCTCCACATATGTTGTAAGTCTCAGATGAAACTACACAATTCACCCTGTACTGGGGGTAAATAACACCTCATACACACATGCAGTGGATCTTGGCAAACTGCATCACACAGGTTAGGTGGGAACATCGCCACCCTGTCCACCTCAGTTGTACAGGGGGATATACACATCAACCACACTCCTACCCTCAGTACTGGTGACCATGTACATATTGCCTACTGATGGCAACAACAGCATATCTCCATGGGGCATAATAACATCACTGTCTGCCTAGTACATGAACTCAGGCATGTGTTCAGAGCTCCATCACACACCACAGTCAAACACACACCTGCCACCATCCACACACCATCCACATGGAAGATGCCCACTGTCAACCCTCTACACAGAAATGAATGGAGGATAGAGGATTATACAATCAAGTGTCCGACATTGGGAGGAATAAGATAGCTCAGGGACAGGCATGTAATGCAAGCTGCTATAACCATGATAGCTTGGAGGGTTTTGGTGTAGTGTGGATTATTTGCAAGTAATATACACTGTTGATGTGCATTTTGACAACCGTATGCGGTCCTGTGACGTTTTTCCTGTTTATGTCTTCCATGCAGAGTGCTTGCCTACCAGCATTCTCTGTTGGGTAAACTGATATCATCACTCAATATGTGATTGGACATTATGCACTGTTATTTGGATGGAGAGCAGAAGATGTGCAGGAGAGGACTGCCCTGTGGAACAGTGTTGTCCAGAGGGTAAATGATGATGGCCTACACAGCAGAACTTATGAGCATGTGCAACATTGAGTCACCAACCTCAACTGCCATACCCGTCAATGGGCTGCTGCTGTAGCGAGGGACTGGCTAGCCACAGGTGGGGGCCGAGGCATCCAGCCCCCACTGACATCCACTGAGGAGCTCCTCACTACACTTGGACCACACGTTGAATGCACAAGCCATGACACTGAGGGAAGCATTGAGGAGGTGGTTGCACTCACACACTGGACAAGGAGCGTGCAGGTAAGGGCCCAATGGGGATTAGTACACTAATGTATCAGACATACATGTATCTCTATTTTATCTACATCCATGTGTCACGTCCAATTGTAGTTGTGGATGGGGTTTTCTAATGCACAGAGGTGCACATCTATGATGAGGACAGGACTTTGTGTATTATTGCAGTTAGTACTCTAGGTGTGCAGACATGCTGCATCCATCCTGTACCAAAGCCACATGTGAGTCTGCTGACAATAACTCCATCTCACAACTACCTAGGACCCTCTGGTCTGCATATCAGGCAGCAGCCTGATGCTGGTGATTATGACATTGTTCTGTTGTTGCCTGGGAATACCCCAGGCATGTGAAGTCCATGCACTTTACCATGCACACAACCATCAGTAATAGCTATATTGCTTGTTGTGCATGTTTACTTGTGCTGGGGTTAACTGCATTGCATCACAGTGTTCACCAGTGGGGCTTATCTGAAATGAATTCAACATTCCTGTAGCATACCTCACAATTTTTCAGTGCCAAGACAATTGGACAGAGGCCAACAAATTCTGCTGGACAAACGGCCTAAAGTAGGGTCATACGTGACACATTAATGGTATACAGTGGATATAAATTGTGTACACACCCCTCTTAAGATGCAAAGTGTTCCTGTTACATACTAAGTAGGACCACAATATCACAGTCCACACCTCTTCTAGCCTTTAGTGTGAAACCATAACAGTAACAGTTCACTTGTTAAACCAAGCATCTGGACTCATGTATTGCACCTACAAGGCTGGCCAGCTATGAGGGTGGCAGACATCATATCAGCATGATGATTCAGTCAGGTATGATACCTCATGCTGCCATATGTGTCAGTACACTCACTGTGGCCTATTTGGCTATAATATCACATACACGGGCATTGTTAAGGCACACAGACCACTTCTGACCAAGTATAGGTTTCAAACATATGGATATTCCAGACACATCTGTACAGTGAACTATGCAATTGTTTGATCTGCTGCATGTGTGGCAGATGCTGTTACCATATTATATAAGCTAATAGCAGCGGGATGTGGTCACCAGCTGTATATGGCATACACATCGAAATGGTATAAGCCACACAAGATATGATCTTCACACACACATACACACACACACACACACACACACACACACACACACACACACACACACACACACACACACAGTTGCTAACATTAGGGTTAGATCTCCTGCCTATCTAGGCATTGCTAATATAGTTCTGCACAGTTATGAGATGCGCCACAGAAGTTATACAGTTCCACCTCTTCCAAAGGTACTTCTATGGTGGAAGACATCAACAAGTCTATAAATTGGAGTAAAGGGAAGTTTAAAGGTTAGTACGCAGGTCAAAAATGGCATAAGCCAGTCAGTACATGATTCACACACACACACACACACACACACACACACACACACACACACACACACACACACACACACACACACACACACACACACTTGCCAGTATTGGGATTAGAACTCCTGTCTATCTAGGTATGTCTACTATAATGTTACACAATTACTGTACATGTTATAGAGCTTCCTAAACAACCTTCACATGGCCAAAGCTGCTGATAACTGCACAGCTGTGGTAAAGTATTACAGGTGTCAGACAGTCTGCCTTCTTTTCCACCCATACATCATGCTAGTTCTTTCTGTTTTGCACTTCAACTAACATTATGGCTTGGCAATTCACCAGGTTATTGTGTCAAGAAGTGAGGCACACCTGGGAGCCATCAGCAATACTCGTTCATCGGAGATATAGCCTTAGTACTTACTAGTTATGTTCACCTCTCCTGGCATGTTTGAAGGGTGGTTATCTGTGCTTTCATCCATTAACCTGGTGCACTTGTTCATTCTGGAACACTGTTGCAACTGCCTCATTTACACAGACAACCCTCCCCTCTAAACTCTAAACACTCAGACCTGTGAGGGTTACCCATATATCACCCAATGTGGACATATGCACTCTCCAGCAAAGACTGGTCTAGCCGGTCAAGATGATAAGATCAACACCTGCACCACACCATGTGGAACACATAGCTACCATGACACTCAGCTTGACAGACATGACATACAGTGAAAAGCCACACACCCATCTTCACAGAGGCACTCAATGGACATTTACTGAAACAGCACAGACCAGCAAGGCAGACACCCACTCTGGCACATGCCAAGGGACACATATTTAACCTACACAGTGTGTCGCTCAACCTAAGCTCCTAAGGCTAACCACTTTGCACAAAACAGTGATCATGGGTAACTCAATACTGAGGCACACTCATCCCACTCACTAAGTTGAATATGGAGCAGGTAACAGCCAAATAGCCATCACATGCCAGCATCCAACACATAACACAGCCAGTCATGTCACTCCACAACAACTAAGAATATCACTCTGTATCCATGTCAGTGTGAATGACTTGGGACACACCTCCCTGGACTACATGACAGGAGACATCTTTGAACTCTCTGATTATGTGGTCCAGGGAGGTGTGACAGTAGTCCTGGGCAGTGTATTGCTGCCACCCAGAATGATGCTGCAGTACTATCAACAGATGATTGACTGCAACATTGGCTTACGTGTTATGTGTCATTCTCAGGGGAATCAGTATCTCTCTGCTTGGGATGACATGATTGACAGAATGCAAATGACGTGCCATGGATGACCTACATCTGTCACCACTGGGTTTCCAGGTACTGGCTAAGTGTCTTGCCACCCCTATGGTGCCTTATTAGGCAGTGTTCCTAATGTTATTACCACGATAACAGCTACACATGAATCTTAGGATCATGCTGTTCAACAGGAGACATCTAACTGTCAGGATGCAGTCACTCATAGCAGTCCTTGGAGTGGAGGACACATGTCTGCTGTAATGGAGAGGTGGTTCACAGCAGCAGACAGCAGACCTGCAGTATCAGGCTATGACCCATTCCACTGCTGTCAGACCCCAAACATGGACCACACCACACCTCTACAGGTGGTGTTGTCTCCATATTCATTATGGATAGGAACACCTCCAGACTAGTATCCCATCATAATGCATTGGAGATACTGCCAGTACAACTGCCTTGTGGTAATAGTGCAATCCAGACCATAGCCTGCTATGGGTCCACATCTATGTCACTAGACTGTCAATGCACATTCCTCAACAACCTTCCATCTTTGATGGTCCAACACAACACTGACATAGTAGGAGTCTTCAACTACCCCTCCATCACCTGGGGAATTTAGCCAAGCACCAGTACAGTGGCCCAACACCTCTGGGATTCATCATTTCCATTGCCATAGGCCAGCTCATGCTGACCCCTGGTAGAGGATACAACAACCTTGACCTGTGTTGACCACTTAAATATGGGACTGTTGCTCATCCACATATGTCAATCCCTGCATGGTGAGATTCACACAGGTTGTAATCAACATAGAACTCAACATGTCAGCCACACCCCCCACAAAGGTAACCACCTTGTAAAACTTCTCCAAAGCTCACTTTGCAGCCATGAAAACAGGGGTGGATTCCATCACTACACCCATGGCAATGGGAAATGGCTGCATGACTGTGGAATCATACACATAGGCACTGTACAAACAGGTACATGAATGCATGGTACTAGCTAGAGCCAACAGACCCCAGACACTGTCCTCCCAACACTGGGAGAGAATGTGATGGTCCCCTACCATTACTAAAGTGTACATCAGAAGGAGGACATTGTTGCAGAGAATGGTGGTATTCCATGACTGTTGAACTCCCTTATTAGCCTCAAACACAAATTTGGATCCCTCATGGAATCCCCTACAGGCATCTATGACAGCAGACATGCAGGAGACACTGACAACAGTCACAACAGCCTTTGATAGTTACATCAACAATCTCCACAGCATTAAACACAAGTGCTGTGAGTTACTGCACAATGCTAATACCTATCCTGAGACAACAGATATTGGCCACAGTCTTGGCAACACATTCAGTGCCAGCTTTACCCCTCTCACCCCACAAGTGAAGTGCTGAGTGAATGTGTTCTCACATGCTGTAGCCCATTTCCATTCTAGGCTTCTGTGTGTCACCAGGATGTGGCCCTGCAGCAAGGCCATGGGGTATGGCAGTGTGGTAACACATCCACCACATCATAGTCAGGGTACAGTATGTGCACCATACCTCTCAACCTGGAAACATCAAAAATCTGGACAAGGCCCATGAAAAATAGGTACAAATCTGTATGCTGATTAACATAAAATTTGCATACATAATTATGTAACCTCGCCTACTCCAATGGGATTGTGGGATACCAACTTTCAAATGCAAACTGAAGAACAGACAGCCAAAATATGGCACCAAAGTCCCCCTGCAGCCATTCCAATGTTCCATTACCTGGCTATTTTGCCCATTTACCATAAACAGTAATGTGTGCATACTGCTTTACTAATACAATGATTATTTGGATTTTATTTTTGCATTTTACAGCCCAATGCATAAACACCAATAGAAATCTGCTAAACAAAACACAGTCTCACAACGAAAATAGACTTGGCATTAAAACATCTCTGCCCTTGAAACTCACATTCACTGAAACAGCATTGAAACCCACACCACATTCAAAGAAAATGCATTTGGCCAGTGGTGGATAAAGATTACCTTTGGGCTGTTTTCAAATCAATGGCCCCTTGCACACAAAACAAGAAACATACATGTTTTCTTTGATACACCTTCCTGATTTATTAAATTATATTCCTTGTAGAATACAGCACACTTGTTAGAGTGCATTTTACATTTATTGTTTGAAAATTTTTCCAGTAGGCTGTAGGCAATGAAACAAAATGCATGAACCAATAATGACAAAACTGCCCAATTCAGAACATTTCCATCATAAAAGTCCACACCCACACTATAAGTAGAATGACAGCAGTGTAAGCCATAGGGGGGAGCACAAAAGGCCAAAAACCAGGGACACAGTTTAAACATTGCTTGTATAATTTTGGAAAGTTGCTAGAATAAAATGTTGTGTTACCACCATGCATTTCACTGGCAAGTCTCAAACCCAGGGCTCTGTATATTATAGTGAGAGCAACATACCACTATGCCATATCACCAGTTTCATGAAAGATAGGAAGACTGAAACTTAAATGGCTATCATTTTAGTGAATTCAGTTCTCACGTCTCACCATAGCTCTCAACTTCTTTGCACAAAAAACCTGGACAAAGCCAATAATGGGGGAATACAGCCCCAAAATAAGGGCAAATTTAAAATACTGATCTTATAAACTTAAAAAATTGCTAGAATAAAAGGTTTTATGTTACCATTTATTTTCAAAAGAATATGAAGTTTGAAATTCATGTCATTATTTAATGAATTCAATCCTGCAGTGATTTTTCACAAAAATCCTGAAAACCACAGATTTCATGAGGAACAATCTCAGATCAAAAATATGAGGGGCAAATTTACAAGTGGTGGTGGCTAGGGACTTTAGGCTCTTTTACCCTGTACCCAAGGTACAGGATTTGAGCCTAAGTACTTCAAGCCACCAGGTGTATTACAATGGGGGCATTTTCACACATTTTCCCTCAACTAAGATTCACCAGTTTAAACTTGCCTGCTTGTTGTACTGTGTGAGGGTGCTACTTTTAAGTGATAAAACTGTTTAATAAATGCGCCTCTTGTGTATTTATTTTCACGGCAGCATTCACATGGACAGACAGTACCTGCCTTCCCATTTTGTTTTTTTTTTTTTTTGTCTCATGTCTGTACATTTGCACAACAGCTTGTTTCTAGGTTTGTTTTTCTGAGGTTTCAGCATGAAGTTTCAGCAATATATTCTGACCTTTGATACTTGGTACAGAGCCTTAAAGTTTGCTAAGTTTTTTACAGGACAAAACTTACAAAGATATAATTAGATGAATGTTTAGCCTGCACACAAAAATCAGTTCACACAGCTTCCTCCATTATGTGGAAGACAGTAGTAAAATGGTATTTACTCTGCTTCTGAAAAGGATTATTTGAATGTAGGAAAGATGTAATCTGATATGTCAACTTATACAAATATTTCCATTTCCAGCAATTGCTACTAAGAGGAATGAAGAGGAGAAAAGGCAATGATTTTGAGTGTGTAGGAAGCGATTCACATATAACCAAGGATTCACTGATTTATTTCCAGATCAGCAATACAATTATATTTAAATGGCTGAAACAAAGTTCTTGTTGGGAAGAAGTGTTGATTCACTTATGGGCATGGGCTGGTACCAAAGGCCATATAAAGATAGCCCTGCTGATCACATACTACCTTTTTTCATGCCTGTATTTGGTAAAAGAAGATTCTCCATTTAAACCGCAGGTATGTTGTATTTTTACTTTTCTCGTTTTTCATGTTTTAACACCTGGTTTGGACCAATTGTTTAAAATGGCTGATCCAGTTTCAGACTTGTCTGTACTTTTCAAAACATCGTGTAAATATTGCAGGAATTAAATGCATCAGTTATTTCACCTTTTTTACAGTGCAAAACCCTAGAAATGTCCTATATTTGTCCTCTGCATTTTCCCTGGGTCATCTTTAAATACTACTCTTTCTGTGAGAAAGTAGTGTGACAGTGATTAACTGTTAATATCTGTTGCTGGAATACATACTGAGTGGGGATGAGAATTGCAAATGCTTTAACTGGATCACCATCACTGAAATGAAGTTTGCACATAAAACAGCATGCTGATTATAACTACTTGTTTTCGTCACTATGCAGATAAATATTTCAAGCAACAGCCATAAATTCAGTAATACCGATGAAAAACTATAACAAATTCTTATAGCTGAAGCCACATTTTTTTGCAGGAGAAGCCAAGAAAACCTTGAAAATACACACCACCACCAAGTAATAAACATGAACTGCAGAAATGTAATAAAACTGCAAGTGGGAAAAAACAGGAGTTTGTTAAAATGTAGATTTTAAGCTCACTGCATTGCAATCACCTCTATCATTTACAAAAGAAAGACCCAAATCCAGGCTATAATCTATCTCACTGCTAAACACTGTTACAGATAACTACTGTTTTCACCTATGGAACAGAAGAACTTCTGGTTGCAAACTGGGAAACACAGGAATGAGGTATCAACCATACTTTTTCCTCAGAAACAGACCAATAAGTCACCTTAGTTATTTAACACACACACACACACACACACACACACACACACACACACACACACACACACACACACACACACACACACACACACACACACACACACACACACAGTTTCAGGTTTCAGCTTACTTCTCTGCGATGAATCCTTTCTGTTCAGCCACCAGCCAGGCGAGCTTCTAAATAAAACTAAATCCTTCCATTTCACCCAGGCAAGCTTCTAAATAAAATACCCTTCCAATTCCAGAACCTTTCCCCCCATTTCACCCAGGCGAGCTTCTAAATAAAATACTGTCCGAACCTGAGCTGTTTCCGCTCGCAAAGCATATGAAACTAGCCGGAACCCGGAAATATGTGTGCCACGAGCTCAATTCCGACAGGCTGGTAGCCCTGACGAGCTGACGTCATTGTGCACATGATGATGCCAGCTAAAGCGTGAAAAATAAAAAAAACAAACCGAAAAAAATAAAAAAATTAATTAAAAAAAATCAGAAATGAAGGGGTGCCACTCGGGAATCATGGCACCCTATTATTTGGACCCCAAAACTCAGTAAAAAACAAATAATTTGGGACAGTTGGGAGGTATGATGTGCACAGAAATCCGCAGTCTGTAACACAGTGATTGCATATGCCTCAGAGATTATAGGGCTGAGGGTTGTATATAGGTATATGTTGATTTAGATCATCTGTTGTAGAATGGAGAATGGTACATGTTGCAGTTTGGACACACCCGTGATTGCTAATAACCACAGTAACAGGAGATATTCATCAACCAAACACATTGAGATTATTATTCACACACAAACACACACACACACAGACACACACACACACACACACACACACACACACACACACACACACACACACACACACACACACACACGCACACACACACGCACACATACACATGCACACTTGCCAGTACTGAGATCCATAGGGTCATTGCTTCATAGGTGTGAAGTACGTTAATGGGCCTGAAGGCTCTAGAAGGCTAGCCCAAGGGAATACCATGGCATCAGGCCACATGAAAATAGTCCCCAGTGTGGCTCAGGAGTATAGTCACTGAAGTGGTTCCCAGGGGTGGGCATTGTATTCCCCATCCACTCATCCAGATTTGTATTGTGGGTGGCCAGTGATGTGCACTGCTTCACATGCATGTGATTTATATTCCATAACATGGACAGTGTCTAAGTGGTGCACATGTCCCATAGCCATGTTTTTTGAAGTCCGGAAGTGTGCTTGAGGTCTCTGGGGCATGTTGTGTGGACAGATTTGTATCTTCTGATGGAACATTTCTGACCTTGTTTGGTGAGACCTGGGTATGTAACTGAGGTAGTGATTGCACCTACATCAACAGTATGATACAGGTATTCTTTGGAGTTATTGGCATCTATCCATACAGGGCATGTGTATAAGGCATGATATTCCCTTTGTGGGGTACATTTGCAGACTCTACAGTTCTTGCAGGCGTCCAATGGGGAGCATGGCAAAAGGGCCACTGTACACATTGATTGGACTACTGAGGGGATGGAACAGGGTGCCATGCCCTTTTACTTGCTGGATAACGCACACTCAGTCAGGAGATATAACGCATCAAAGTAATTTCTAATGTCATTGCCATTGTTGTGGTCAACAGGCATGTAGTCCACTGCAATCCCAATGTGGGTACTATCTGAGAGGTAATATGCAGGGGAACTACCGATATAGTGGTTGTTGCCTAGTCAAGTGTGTTTGTGTATGATTCGTGGGTTGAGAGTGGTTTCTGAGTATTAAAAGGGTTGCCTATATTGTTCCCTAATCCATACTGTCACATAGTCATTGCACATGGCACTAGACTTTTAAGGCTGTGGATTGTCTACACCATCTTCTAAGGTGTTTGACAACTATTGGCCTTGTAATCTGGACATTGGGACATATACTAGGTCCTCAATATAATAATTTAGCAAAACTCACCCTCTGTGGATCCTGTTATTACACAATCTCACCAACCCCCCACACAGGATACTGGTAAAACAAACACACACTTGCCAGTACTGAGTTTCAAACCCCTACCTAGCTAGGTATCGCTACTACAGTGTTACACATTTATCACATGCACCACAGACGTTATAGGATGGTTGTTGTCCCAAGGTACTTCTAAGGTGAGGAACATCACCAGCCCTTGTAAATTCTGGTACTGGGTGATGTAGTGGGTGAGAGATTACACAAAATACTTTACCCTACACACACATTTACATTTGCCAAGAGTGAGGCTCAGACCTCTATCTAATTATCTTTTCAGACCATCATGGTTACACATTTACCACATGCATCACTGAACTTACATGGCTTAGGGCTGCCAACAGGTACTTCTAAGGTGAATGATATCTGCAGGACTGCTAAAGTCAGGCACTGAGAAGTGTACTGGGTGTAAATGGGGCCAAAATCTTTCAGGTACAGACATATACATGTAGGCATATGTACACACACAAACATTTGCCAGGAATGAGATTAAAACCCCTACCTATGTAGTTATTGCTAATACATTGTTTCACATTTATCACACACACCACAGAGACTATAGGTAGAACATTTTTTTCAAACATACCTCTAAGGTGAGTGACAGCAGCAGCAGTGCTTAAGGAGGGGTAAGAGAAGCATAGTAAGTGTGAATGACCACAAAATCAGGTCTCTACAAATATACACACACTCTCTCACACAGGAGCAAGATTAAAGCTCCTACCTAACTAGTTTGCAACACTATAGCATTACATAGTTATGACAAGCACCATGGAGCTTATATGCTGGAGAGCTGTGCAAAGGTATCTTTGAAGGTGAGTGACATCAGCAGCAGTGCTAAAGGAGGGGTAAGGGAAGTGTAGTAAGTGAGAATGACCACAAAATCAGGTCTCTACAAAGACACACACACTCTCTCTCACACAAACAACCACATTTTCACAGTTGCCAGGACCAGGATTAAAACCCCTAACTAACTAGTTTGCTACACTATAGTTTTACACTGTTATTGCATGCACCATGGAACGTATATGTTGGAGAGTTGTGCAAAGGTATCTTTGAAGGTGAGTGACATCAGCAGCAGTGCTAAAGGAGGGGTAAGGGAAGTGTAGTAAGTGTGAATTACCACAAAAATCATGTCTCTACAAGGATACACACACTCTCTCACATAAACACTCATATTTACACAGTTGCCAGGATCAGGATTGGAATTCTTACCTAACTAGTTTGTTACACTATAGTATTATGCAGTTTTTACAAGGACCACAGAGCTTATATGTTGCAGAGCTGTCCAAAGTTATCTTTGAAGGTGAGTGACATCAGCAGCAGTGCTGAAGGAGGAGTAAGGGAAGTTTAGTGAGTGTGAATAGCCTCAACCACATTCATCTAGACACACACACACACACACACACACACGCACACACGCACACACGCACACACGCACACACACACACACACACACACACACACACACACACACACACACACACACATACAACTTTACATTTGACAGGACTGAGATTACAAATGCTGCATGAATACTTATCTGTACTGTAGTGTTACACAGTTATCACAAGTACCACTGAGACTATAGGGCTGAGGGCTAACCAAAGGTATTTCTACAGTGAATTACATCAGCACATCATGTAATATAGGCCAATGGGATGTGTACTGGGTCAGCAAGGCTTCATAATGGGATTCTCTCTGTCGCTGTCTGTCTTTCTCTTCCCCACGTCTGTGTGTGTGTGTGTGTGTGTGTATGTTTGACATATATTATGTTGCCCTTAGATATGTGTGAGCATTCCTATCCAATGTATGTGTTAGAAGTATCAATGGTGTACAATTTGGTGTGTGTGCACAGACTGCTGCAAATAACTAATATCTGTAGTCCACTGTGTTGTGTTGTAGGAACATGCCCAGTATGACCTTCTATATTGAGTGTGTGCATCCATTCCAGAGAGGGCTGGACTCCAGTCCAGGGTTTTGTGTGCTACAGCTACATCTAACAAACTGTTTCTGCAGGATATCTGTAGATAAGTTGCCAATATGGAGACACAATGGGCTTAACATATGGGGCGATACTGTAACTATTGCTGTCTGTGCTGCTTGTGTGACATGTTTGGTTGTAGCATAGATTTTCTGACATATGTACTGTTTTACATTGTAATGTGTCATGTCATCAACTACTGACAGTTATCATTCTTTGCTCTCAGTTATACCAGGGAAATACAAGATGAATGAAGCTGAGACCAATACTCTGAGGCATATAGACTACACATTCTGGCACACACCTGCCATTGTGGAGGGGTAGCTACAGATAATAAATTGCTGGTTCTGTGAAAATGGTCCAGCACCTTGTTAATATGCTGGCTAGGGATCCCACCCTTGTGCTTGTCTCAACTTCACGGAATGGCCATATCCTGCTGGGGCCATACCTCTCAGCTGTACAGATACACCCAGGTTA
This sequence comes from Protopterus annectens, assembly GCF_019279795.1. Lineage (NCBI taxonomy): Eukaryota > Metazoa > Chordata > Ceratodontiformes > Protopteridae > Protopterus > Protopterus annectens. Next base: position 1,123,586,539 of record NC_056746.1, read on the forward strand.
TCCAGAGGCAGGACTCATATATATGGTCAGCTTACCTTCACATTGTGGTTTACAAGCAGTTTTGTGGCTATTCATTCATGGATTTTCAGTTGGGGGTAGTATGGGCAGACATTAGAGTTTCAGACTTCACACACTCCATGACAACCATTCTTCTACACCCCCCCCCTCTTATTCTCTCCTCTTCCTAACATTATGTAAGCAATATCCCAGATGTATCCCTATAGTTGGGCCTCTATCCCAGCAGTATGTATGGCCTGGTCCACAGTCTTTGCAGTAGGACATGGGGAGGCATGCTACTGGCATTTGTCAACATGGCCTTACATTTGTTTTCTGTTTACTGTTTTAGGTTGTTAAATGGGACCCCCTGACATTCTATACATTGGCAGTATGGGTGAGGCATGGGCCTTTGCCAGAGGACTGTAGGCCATTTGAGAGTGCTGCAGGCCATCTGTTACTGCATTTCTACATGGGATTGTGGGGGGTGGTGCACACCTCCAGACTTTAAACATTTGAAATTACTGGACTGGTATTTCGGTTACTCCGTTGGCTTCCATTTCATATTGTATTGCGACCTATCATGCAGACAGGAGGCATATCAGTAGAGTATACATGTTAGATCTTAGTGGCATATATTTCAGTTTCAGACTTCTTACCCTTCAGAACTAAAATGCAACTGCCAGACCTGTTGTAGTATGTATGCGTAGGTCTGGTGGGGGGCTGTTCACCATTGCCATCCTTTGTGGCCATAGCCTGGCCTTTCTTTATAGCCATCTACACCTGTTCTGCTGGGTGAGGCTGGTGGTGAGTATGTGACCCTCACTGACATCCATGTGTGTGACCTATTGACACCCATAGTTCTTTGAGCCATCACATGTACTGCAGTGGGGGTTGTCACCTTGTGTAATGCTGCCTAATATGTTGACACCAGTATTTATCATGAATTTCCTGCTGTCCCATATAGCTGTCTGCTGCTATCCCATTCAGCCACCCAATTCCCTTGCATGCTTGCATCCATATCATACATACAAGTATGATAACATACTAATCCATTCAGTAATTGATAGGAAGGGTGCCTTACCTTGTTGCTGGGCTGGTATTGAGGATGGTGCTGGAGGGCTGACTATGTCGGATGCACATAGTACACTCCCTATACATGGTAAAGCTCAGGTAATATCATGTTTGGCATCCCTTTTACTGTATGTGCGAGTCAGAGAGAGGTATCAGTCCCTGGGTCCATACAGTGTCAGTGTGTGTGCTATACATGGCCTCTTTGCCAAGGCATGTGTATACTGGGTGCACCTCCTTCTGCCTACAGGGGCAGGATCAGGATGTTCCTCATATGAGTCCCTCTGTGCCTGTGCTGGCCTTGGCAATGGTGGGGGGCTGAGTGACCCTGCCCCATGCTGTACCTGCTGCAGCTGTTTCCGCAGGATCATATTGTGTAGCATGGCACATACTATGAACATTTGCATACATGTAGCTGGAGAGTACTGCAAGGCTCCACTGGATATGTCAAGGCAGCGGAACCATGACTTGAGAATCCCAAACACATGCTCTACAATGATCCTGGTTTGTGCATGTGCCTCATTATGGTGTTTTTGTTCAGGTGTGTGTGCATTTCTGATGGGTGTCATCAGCCACGGCTCCAGTGCATAGCCAGCATCCTCCACTAGATGGCCATATGGGATGGCCCCCCTGGCAAACGCCTGATACAGCCTGGGCATCACACACAACCTAGCAGATGATGGAGGGAAATCCCTTGCGGTTTATGTAGACCCTACCCTGCTCACTGAGTGGTGCTTGGATGTGGATGTGCATGCAGTCTATAGCACTGACCACCTCTGGGTATTCTGTTATATGGTGGAAGAGATGCATACATCTGGACAACGCCTCACGGGCTGTGGGGAAATATATGTACTCATTGGCATGTTGTGTCATGGCATCCAGGAACTGGTGGAGTACACTGGATGCTGGTGCCTGTGAGATCCCCATGATATCCCCAGTTGGTATTTGGAAGGTACCTGTGGCTAGTATTCTTAAGCCTACACATACCTTCGTATCCACTGGGATGGATACCCCTCTATTAACTCTGTGTGTAAGG